>NC_047033.1:31915088-31975977 GCF_902652985.1 Pecten maximus
CTGGTGGGAGTATTACTGAGTGACCCCGTGGACTGTGATGACGTGTTACGGTATTACTACTAGGGAAGAAAGGTTTCTCTCTGACGTCTGGTGGGAGTATTACTGAGTGACTCCGTGGACTGTGATGACGTGTTACGGTATTACTACTAGGGAAGAAAGGTTTCTCTCTGACGTCTGGTGGGAGTATTACTGAGTGACCCCGTGGACTGTGATGACGTGTTACGGTATTACTACTAGGGAAGGAAGGTTTCTCCCTGACGTCTGGTGGGAGTATTACTGAGTGACTCCATGGACTGTGATGACGTGTTACGGTATTACTACTAGGGAAGAAAGGTTTCTCCCTGACGTATGGTGGGAGTATTACTGAGTGACTCCGTGGACTGTGATGACGTGTTACGGTATTACTACTAGGGAAGAAAGGTTTCTCCCTGACGTATGGTGGGAGTATTACTGAGTGACTCCGTGGACTGTGATGACGTGTTACGGTATTACTACTAGGGAAGAAAGGTTTTCTCCCTGACGTATGGTGGGAGTATTACTGAGTGACTCCGTGGACTGTGATGACGTGTTACGGTATTACTACTAGGGAAGAAAGGTTTCTCCCTGACGTCTGGTGGGAGTATTACTGAGTGACCCCCGTGGACTGTGATGACGTGTTACGGTATTACTACTAGGGAAGAAAGGTTTCTCCCTGACGTCTGGTGGGAGTATTACTGAGTGACCCCGTGGACTGTGATGACGTGTTACGGTATTACTACTAGGGAAGAAAGGTTTCTCCCTCACGTCTGGTGGGAGTATTACTGAGTGACTCCGTGGACTGTGATGACGTGTTACGGTATTACTAGCTCGAGAAGAAAGGTTTCTCCCTGACGTCTGGTGGGAGTATTACTGAGTGACTCCGTGGACTGTGATGACGTGTTACGGTATTACTACTAGGGAAGGAAAGGTTTCTCCCTGACGTCTGGTGGGAGTATTACTGAGTGACTCCGTGGACTGTGATGACGTGTTACGGTATTACTACTAGGGAAGAAAGGTTTCTCCCTGACGTCTGGTGGGAGTATTACTGAGTGACTCCGTGGACTGTGATGACGTGTTACGGTATTACTACTAGGGAAGAAAGGTTTCTCCCTGACGTCTGGTGGGAGTATTACTGAGTGACTCCGTGGACTGTGATGACGTGTTACGGTATTACTACTAGGGAAGAAAGGTTTCTCCCTGACGTCTGGTGGGAGTATTACTGAGTGACTCCGTGGACTGTGATGACGTGTTACGGTATTACTACTAGGGAAGAAAGGTTTCTCCCTGACGTCTGGTGGGAGTATTACTGAGTGACTCCGTGGACTGTGATGACGTGTTACGGTATTACTGCTCGAGAAGAAAGGTTTCTCCCTGACGTCTGGTGGGAGTATTACTGAGTGACTCCGTGGACTGTGATGACGTGTTACGGTATTACTACTAGGGAAGAAAGGTTTCTCCCTGACGTCTGGTGGGAGTATTACTGAGTGACTCCGTGGACTGTGATGACGTGTTACGGTATTACTACTAGGGAAGAAAGGTTTCTCCCTGACGTCTGGTGGGAGTATTACTGAGTGACTCCGTGGACTGTGATGACGTGTTACGGTATTACTACTAGGGAAGAAAGGTTTCTCCCTGACGTCTGGTGGGAGTATTACTGAGTGACTCCGTGGACTGTGATGACGTGTTACGGTATTACTACTAGGGAAGAAAGGTTTCTCCCTGACGTCTGGTGGGAGTATTACTGAGTGACTCCGTGGACTGTGATGACGTGTTACGGTATTACTACTAGGGAAGAAAGGTTTCTCCCTGACGTCTGGTGGGAGTATTACTGAGTGACTCCGTGGACTGTGATGACGTGTTACGGTATTACTACTAGGGAAGAAAGGTTTCTCCCTGACGTCTGGTGGGAGTATTACTGAGTGACTCCGTGGACTGTGATGACGTGTTACGGTATTACTACTAGGGAAGAAAGGTTTCTCCCTGACGTCTGGTGGGAGTATTACTGAGTGACTCCGTGGACTGTGATGACGTGTTACGGTATTACTACTAGGGAAGAAAGGTTTCTCCCTGACGTCTGGTGGGAGTATTACTGAGTGACTCCGTGGACTGTGATGACGTGTTACGGTATTACTACTAGGGAAGAAAGGTTTCTCCCTGACGTCTGGTGGGAGTATTACTGAGTGACTCCGTGGACTGTGATGACGTGTTACGGTATTACTACTAGGGAAGAAAGGTTTCTCCCTGACGTCTGGTGGGAGTATTACTGAGTGACTCCGTGGACTGTGATGACGTGTTACGGTATTACTACTAGGGAAGAAAGGTTTCTCCCTGACGTCTGGTGGGAGTATTACTGAGTGACTCCGTGGACTGTGATGACGTGTTACGGTATTACTACTAGGGAAGAAAGGTTTCTCCCTGACGTCTGGTGGGAGTATTACTGAGTGACTCCGTGGACTGTGATGACGTGTTACGGTATTACTACTAGGGAAGAAAGGTTTCTCCCTGACGTCTGGTGGGAGTATTACTGAGTGACTCCGTGGACTGTGATGACGTGTTACGGTATTACTACTAGGGAAGAAAGGTTTCTCCCTGACGTCTGGTGGGAGTATTACTGAGTGACTCCGTGGACTGTGATGACGTGTTACGGTATTACTACTAGGGAAGAAAGGTTTCTCCCTGACGTCTGGTGGGAGTATTACTGAGTGACTCCGTGGACTGTGATGACGTGTTACGGTATTACTACTAGGGAAGAAAGGTTTCTCCCTGACGTCTGGTGGGAGTATTACTGAGTGACTCCGTGGACTGTGATGACGTGTTACGGTATTACTACTAGGGAAGAAAGGTTTCTCCCTGACGTCTGGTGGGAGTATTACTGAGTGACTCCGTGGACTGTGATGACGTGTTACGGTATTACTACTAGGGAAGAAAGGTTTCTCTCTGACGTCTGGTGGGAGTATTACTGAGTGACTCCGTGGACTGTGATGACGTGTTACGGTATTACTACTAGGGAAGGAAGGTTTCTCTCCTGACGTCTGGTGGGAGTATTACTGAGTGACTCCGTGGACTGTGATGACGTGTTACGGTATTACTACTAGGGAAGAAAGGTTTCTCTCCTGACGTCTGGTGGGAGTATTACTGAGTGACTCCGTGGACTGTGATGACGTGTTACGGTATTACTACTAGGGAAGAAAGGTTTCTCCCTGACGTCTGGTGGGAGTATTACTGAGTGACTCCGTGACTGTGATGACGTGTTACGGTATTACTACTAGGGAAGAAGGTTTCTCTCTGACGTCTGGTGGGAGTATTACTGAGTGACTCCGTGGACTGTGATGACGTGTTACGGTATTACTACTAGGGAAGGAAAGGTTTCTCTCTGACGTCTGGTGGGAGTATTACTGAGTGACCCCGTGGACTGTGATGACGTGTTACGGTATAACTACTAGGGAAGAAAGGTTTCCTCTGACGTCTGGTGGGAGTATTACTGAGTGACTCCGTGGACTGTGATGACGTGTTACGGTATTACTACTAGGGAAGAAAGGTTTCTCTCTGACGTCTGGTGGGAGTATTACTGAGTGACTCCGTGGACTGTGATGACGTGTTACGGTATTACTACTAGGGAAGGAAGGTTTCTCCCTGACGTCTGGTGGGAGTATTACTGAGTGACTCCATGGACTGTGATGACGTGTTACGGTATTACTACTAGGGAAGAAAGGTTTCTCCCTGACGTATGGTGGGAGTATTACTGAGTGACTCCGTGGACTGTGATGACGTGTTACGGTATTACTACTAGGGAAGAAAGGTTTCTCCCTGACGTATGGTGGGAGTATTACTGAGTGACTCCGTGGACTGTGATGACGTGTTACGGTATTACTACTAGGGAAGAAAGGTTTCTCCTGACGTATGGTGGGAGTATTACTGAGTGACTCCGTGGACTGTGATGACGTGTTACGGTATTACTACTAGGGAAGAAAGGTTTCTCCCTGACGTCTGGTGGGAGTATTACTGAGTGACTCCGTGGACTGTGATGACGTGTTACGGTATTACTACTAGGGAAGAAAGGTTTCTCCCTGACGTCTGGTGGGAGTATTACTGAGTGACTCCGTGGACTGTGATGACGTGTTACGGTATTACTACTAGGGAAGGAAGGTTTCTCCCTGACGTCTGGTGGGAGTATTACTGAGTGACTCCGTGGACTGTGATGACGTGTTACGGTATTACTACTAGGGAAGAAAGGTTTCTCCCTGACGTCTGGTGGGAGTATTACTGAGTGACTCCGTGGACTGTGATGACGTGTTACGGTATTACTACTAGGGAAGAAAGGTTTCTCCCTCACGTCTGGTGGGAGTATTACTGAGTGACTCCGTGGACTGTGATGACGTGTTACGGTATTACTACTAGGGAAGAAAGGTTTCTCCCTGACGTCTGGTGGGAGTATTACTGAGTGACTCCGTGGACTGTGATGACGTGTTACGGTATTACTACTAGGGAAGAAAGGTTTCTCCCTGACGTCTGGTGGGAGTATTACTGAGTGACTCCGTGGACTGTGATGACGTGTTACGGTATTACTACTAGGGAAGAAAGGTTTCTCCCTGACGTCTGGTGGGAGTATTACTGAGTGACTCCGTGGACTGTGATGACGTGTTACGGTATTACTACTAGGGAGGAAAGGTTTCTCCCTGACGTCTGGTGGGAGTATTACTGAGTGACTCCGTGGACTGTGATGACGTGTTACGGTATTACTACTAGGGAAGAAAGGTTTCTCCCTGACGTCTGGTGGGAGTATTACTGAGTGACTCCGTGGACTGTGATGACGTGTTACGGTATTACTACTAGGGAAGAAAGGTTTCTCCCTGACGTCTGGTGGGAGTATTACTGAGTGACTCCGTGGACTGTGATGACGTGTTACGGTATTACTACTAGGGAAGAAAGGTTTCTCCCTGACGTCTGGTGGGAGTATTACTGAGTGACTCCGTGGACTGTGATGACGTGTTACGGTATTAACTACTAGGGAAGAAAGGTTTCTCCCTGACGTCTGGTGGGAGTATTACTGAGTGACTCGTGGACTGTGATGACGTGTTACGGTATTACTACTAGGGAAGAAAGGTTTCTCCCTGACGTCTGGTGGGAGTATTACTGAGTGACTCCGTGGACTGTGATGACGTGTTACGGTATTAATACTAGGGAAGAAAGGTTTCTCCCTGACGTCTGGTGGGAGTATTACTGAGTGACTCCGTGGACTGTGATGACGTGTTACGGTATTACTACTAGGGAAGAAAGGTTTCTCCCTGACGTCTGGTGGGAGTATTACTGAGTGACTCCGTGGACTGTGATGACGTGTTACGGTATTACTACTAGGGAAGGAAAGGTTTCTCCCTGACGTCTGGTGGGAGTATTACTGAGTGACTCCGTGGACTGTGATGACGTGTTACGGTATTACTACTAGGGAAGAAAGGTTTCTCCCTGACGTCTGGTGGGAGTATTACTGAGTGACTCCGTGGACTGTGATGACGTGTTACGGTATTACTACTAGGGAAGAAAGGTTTCTCCCTGACGTCTGGTGGGAGTATTACTGAGTGACTCCGTGGACTGTGATGACGTGTTACGGTATTACTACTAGGGAAGAAAGGTTTCTCCCTGACGTCTGGTGGGAGTATTACTGAGTGACTCCGTGGACTGTGATGACGTGTTACGGTATTACTACTAGGGAAGAAAGGTTTCTCCCTGACGTCTGGTGGGAGTATTACTGAGTGACTCCGTGGACTGTGATGACGTGTTACGGTATTACTACTAGGGAAGAAGGTTTTCTCCCTGACGTCTGGTGGGAGTATTACTGAGTGGCTCCGTGGACTGTGATGACGTGTTACGGTATTACTACTAGGGAAGAAAGGTTTCTCCCTGACGTCTGGTGGGAGTATTACTGAGTGACTCCGTGGACTGTGATGACGTGTTACGGTATTACTACTAGGGAAGAAAGGTTTCTCCCTGACGTCTGGTGGGAGTATTACTGAGTGACTCCGTGGACTGTGATGACGTGTTACGGTATTACTACTAGGGAAGAAAGGTTTCTCCTGACGTCTGGTGGGAGTATTACTGAGTGACTCCGTGGACTGTGATGACGTGTTACGGTATTAATACTAGGGAAGAAAGGTTTCTCCCTGACGTCTGGTGGGAGTATTACTGAGTGACTTCGTGGACTGTGATGACGTGTTACGGTATTACTACTAGGGAAGAAAGGTTTCTCCCTGACGTCTGGTGGGAGTATTACTGAGTGACTCCGTGGACTGTGATGACGTGTTACGGTATTACTACTAGGGAAGAAAGGTTTCTCCCTGACGTCTGGTGGGAGTATTACTGAGTGACTCCATGGACTGTGATGACGTGTTACGGTATTACTACTAGGGAAGAAAGGTTTCTCTCTGACGTCTGGTGGGAGTATTACTGAGATGACGTGTTACGGTATTACTACTAGGGAAGAAAGGTTTCTCCCTGACGTATGGTGGGAGTATTACTGAGTGACTCCGTGGACTGTGATGACGTGTTACGGTATTACTACTAGGGAAGAAAGGTTTCTCCCTGACGTCTGGTGGGAGTATTACTGAGTGACTCCGTGGACTGTGATGACGTGTTACGGTATTACTACTAGGGAAGAAAGGTTTCTCCCTGACGTCTGGTGGGAGTATTACTGAGTGACTCCGTGGACTGTGATGACGTGTTACGGTATTACTACTAGGGAAGAAAGGTTTCTCCCTGACGGTCTGGTGGGAGTATTACTGAGTGACCTCCGTGGACTGTGATGACGTGTTACGGTATTACTACTAGGGAAGAAAGGTTTCTCCCTGACGTCTGGTGGGAGTATTACTGAGTGACTCCGTGGACTGTGATGACGTGTTACGGTATTACTACTAGGGAAGAAAGGTTTCTCCCTGACGTCTGGTGGGAGTATTACTGAGTGACTCCGTGGACTGTGATGACGTGTTACGGTATTACTACTAGGGAGGGAAGGTTTCTCCCTGACGTCTGGTGGGAGTATTACTGAGTGACTCCGTGGACTGTGATGACGTGTTACGGTATTACTACTAGGGAAGAAAGGTTTCTCCCTGACGTCTGGTGGGAGTATTACTGAGTGACTCCGTGGACTGTGATGACGTGTTACGGTATTACTACTAGGGAAGAAAGGTTTCTCCCTGACGTCTGGTGGGAGTATTACTGAGTGACTCCGTGGACTGTGATGACGTGTTACAGTATTACTACTAGGGAAGAAAGGTTTCTCCCTGACGTCTGGTGGGAGTATTACTGAGTGACTCCGTGGACTGTGATGACGTGTTACAGTATTACTACTAGGGAAGAAAGGTTTCTCCCTGACGTCTGGTGGGAGTATTACTGAGTGACTCCGTGGACTGTGATGACGTGTTACGGTATTACTACTAGGGAAGAAAGGTTTCTCCCTGACGTCGGTGGGAGTATTACTGAGTGACTCCGTGGACTGTGATGACGTGTTACGGTATTACTACTAGGGAAGAAAGGTTTCTCCCTGACGTCTGGTGGGAGTATTACTGAGTGACTCCGTGGACTGTGATGACGTGTTACGGTATTAATACTAGGGAAGAAAGGTTTCTCCCTGACGTCTGGTGGGAGTATTACTGAGTGACTTCGTGGACTGTGATGACGTGTTACGGTATTACTACTAGGGAAGAAAGGTTTCTCCCTGACGTCTGGTGGGAGTATTACTGAGTGACTCCGTGGACTGTGATGACGTGTTACGGTATTAATACTAGGGAAGAAAGGTTTCTCCCTGACGTCTGGTGGGAGTATTACTGAGTGACCCCGTGGACTGTGATGACGTGTTACGGTATTACTACTAGGGAAGAAAGGTTTCTCTCTGACGTCTGGTGGGAGTATTACTGAGTGACTCCGTGGACTGTGATGACGTGTTACGGTATTACTACTAGGGAAGAAAGGTTTCTCCCTGACGTCTGGTGGGAGTATTACTGAGTGACTCCGTGGACTGTGATGACGTGTTACGGTATTACTACTAGGGAAGAAAGGTTTCTCCCTGACGTCTGGTGGGAGTATTACTGAGTGACTCCGTGGACTGTGATGACGTGTTACGGTATTACTACTAGGGAAGAAAGGTTTCTCCCTGACGTCTGGTGGGAGTATTACTGAGTGACTCCATGGACTGTGATGACGTGTTACGGTATTACTACTAGGGAAGAAAGGTTTCTCTCTGACGTCTGGTGGGAGTATTACTGAGTGACTCCGTGGACTGTGATGACGTGTTACGGTATTACTACTAGGGAAGAAAGGTTTCTCCCTGACGTCTGGTGGGAGTATTACTGAGTGACTCCGTGGACTGTGATGACGTGTTACGGTATTACTACTAGGGAAGAAAGGTTTCTCCCTGACGTCTGGTGGGAGTATTACTGAGTGACTCCGTGGACTGTGATGACGTGTTACGGTATTACTACTAGGGAAGAAAGGTTTCTCCCTGACGTCTGGTGGGAGTATTACTGAGTGACTCCGTGGACTGTGATGACGTGTTACGTATTACTACTAGGGAAGAAAGGTTTCTCCCTGACGTCTGGTGGGAGTATTACTGAGTGACTCCGTGGACTGTGATGACGTGTTACAGTATTACTACTAGGGAAGAAAGGTTTCTCCCTGACGTCTGGTGGGAGTATTACTGAGTGACTCCGTGGACTGTGATGACGTGTTACAGTATTACTACTAGGGAAGAAAGGTTTCTCCCTGACGTCTGGTGGGAGTATTACTGAGTGACTCCGTGGACTGTGATGACGTGTTACGGTATTACTACTAGGGAAGAAAGGTTTCTCCCTGACGTCCGGTGGGAGTATTACTGAGTGACTCCGTGGACTGTGATGACGTGTTACGGTATTACTACTAGGGAAGAAAGGTTTCTCCCTGACGTCTGGTGGGAGTATTACTGAGTGACTCCGTGGACTGTGATGACGTGTTACGGTATTAATACTAGGGAAGAAAGGTTTCTCCCTGACGTCTGGTGGGAGTATTACTGAGTGACTTCGTGGACTGTGATGACGTGTTACGGTATTACTACTAGGGAAGAAAGGTTTCTCCCTGACGTCTGGTGGGAGTATTACTGAGTGACTCCGTGGACTGTGATGACGTGTTACGGTATTAATACTAGGGAAGAAAGGTTTCTCTCTGACGTCTGGTGGGAGTATTACTGAGTGACTCCGTGGACTGTGATGACGTGTTACGGTATTACTACTAGGGAAGGAAGGTTTCTCTCTGACGTCTGGTGGGAGTATTACTGAGTGACTCCGTGGACTGTGATGACGTGTTACGGTATTACTACTAGGGAAGGAAGGTTTCTCTCTGACGTCTGGTGGGAGTATTACTGAGTGACTCCGTGGACTGTGATGACGTGTTACGGTATTACTACTAGGGAAGGAAGGTTTCTCTCTGACGTCTGGTGGGAGTATTACTGAGTGACCCCGTGGACTGTGATGACGTGTTACGGTATAACTACTAGGGAAGAAAGGTTTCTCTCTGACGTCTGGTGGGAGTATTACTGAGTGACTCCGTGGACTGTGATGACGTGTTACGGTATTACTACTAGGAAGAAAGGTTTCTCTCTGACGTCTGGTGGGAGTATTACTGAGTGACTCCGTGGACTGTGATGACGTGTTACGGTATTACTACTAGGGAAGGAAGGTTTCTCCCTGACGTCTGGTGGGAGTATTACTGAGTAACTCCATGGACTGTGATGACGTGTTACGGTATTACTACTAGGGAAGAAAGGTTTCTCCCTGACGTATGGTGGGAGTATTACTGAGTGACTCCGTGGACTGTGATGACGTGTTACGGTATTACTACTAGGGAAGAAAGGTTTCTCCCTGACGTATGGTGGGAGTATTACTGAGTGACTCCGTGGACTGTGATGACGTGTTACGGTATTACTACTAGGCGAAGAAGGTTTCTCCCTGGACGTATGGTGGAGTATTACATGGTAGTGACTCCGTGGACTGTGATGGACGTGTTACGGTATTACTACTAGCGGAAGAAAGGTTTCCTCCCTGACGTCTCGGTGGAAGTATTAATGCGTGACTCACGTGGACTGTGATGACGTGTTACGGTTATTACTGCTCGAGAAGAAAGGTTTCTCCCCTGACGTTCTGGTGGGAGTATTACGAGTGACTCCGTGGACTTCGTGGACGTGAGAGTGTTCGGTATTACTACTAGGGAAGGAAGGTTTCTCCCTCAGGTCTGGTTGGGAGTATTACTGCGTGACCCCGTGGACTGTGATGACGTGTTACGGTATACTACTCGGAAGAAAGGTTTCTCTCTGACGTCTGGTGGGAGTATTACTGAGTGACTCCGTGGACTGTGATGACGTGTTACGGTATACTACTAGGGAAGGAAAGGTTTCTCCCTGACGTCTGGTGGGAGTATTACTGAGTGACCTCCGTGGACTGTGATGACGTGTTACGGTATTACTACTAGGGAAGAAAGGTTTCTCCCTGACGTCTGGTGGGAGTATTACTGAGTGACTCCATGGACTGTGATGACGTGTTACGGTATTACTACTAGGGAAGAAAGGTTTCTCCCTGACGTCTGGTGGGAGTATTACTGAGTGACTCCGTGGACTGTGATGACGTGTTACGGTATTACTACTAGGGAAGAAAGGTTTCTCCCTGACGTCTGGTGGGAGTATTACTGAGTGACTCCGTGGACTGTGATGACGTGTTACGGTATTACTACTAGGGAAGAAAGGTTTCTCCCTGACGTCTGGTGGGAGTATTACTGAGTGACTCCGTGGACTGTGATGACGTGTTACGGTATTACTACTAGGGAAGAAAGGTTTCTCCCTGACGTCTGGTGGGAGTATTACTGAGTGACTCCGTGGACTGTGATGACGTGTTACGGTATTACTACTAGGGAAGAAAGGTTTCTCCCTGACGTCTGGTGGGAGTATTACTGAGTGACTCCGTGGACTGTGATGACGTGTTACGGTATTACTACTAGGGAAGAAAGGTTTCTCCCTGACGTCTGGTGGGAGTATTACTGAGTGACTCCGTGGACTGTGATGACGTGTTACGGTATTACTACTAGGGAAGAAAGGTTTCTCCCTGACGTCTGGTGGGAGTATTACTGAGTGACTCCGTGGACTGTGATGACGTGTTACGGTATTACTACTAGGGAAGAAAGGTTTCTCCCTGACGTCTGGTGGGAGTATTACTGAGTGACTCCGTGGACTGTGATGACGTGTTACGGTATTACTACTAGGGAAGAAAGGTTTCTCCCTGACGTCTGGTGGGAGTATTACTGAGTGACTCCGTGGACTGTGATGACGTGTTACGGTATTACTACTAGGGAAGAAAGGTTTCTCCCTGACGTCCGGTGGGAGTATTACTGAGTGACTCCGTGGACTGTGATGACGTGTTACGGTATTACTACTAGGGAAGAAAGGTTTCTCCCTGACGTCTGGTGGGAGTATTACTGAGTGACTCCGTGGACTGTGATGACGTGTTACGGTATTACTACTAGGGAAGAAAGGTTTCTCCCTGACGTCTGGTGGGAGTATTACTGAGTGACTCCGTGGACTGTGATGACGTGTTACGGTATTACTACTAGGGAAGAAAGGTTTCTCCCTGACGTCTGGTGGGAGTATTACTGAGTGACTCCGTGGACTGTGATGACGTGTTACGGTATTACTACTAGGGAAGAAAGGTTTCTCCCTGACGTCTGGTGGGAGTATTACTGAGTGACTCCGTGGACTGTGATGACGTGTTACGGTATTACTACTAGGGAAGAAAGGTTTCTCCCTGACGTCTGGTGGGAGTATTACTGAGTGACTCCGTGGACTGTGATGACGTGTTACGGTATTACTACTAGGGAAGAAAGGTTTCTCCCTGACGTCTGGTGGGAGTATTACTGAGTGACTCCGTGGACTGTGATGACGTGTTACGGTATTACTACTAGGGAAGAAAGGTTTCTCCCTGACGTCTGGTGGGAGTATTACTGAGTGACTCCGTGGACTGTGATGACGTGTTACGGTATTACTACTAGGGAAGAAAGGTTTCTCCCTGACGTCTGGTGGGAGTATTACTGAGTGACTCCGTGGACTGTGATGACGTGTTACGGTATTACTACTAGGGAAGAAAGGTTTCTCCCTGACGTCTGGTGGGAGTATTACTGAGTGACTCCGTGGACTGTGATGACGTGTTACGGTATTACTACTAGGGAAGAAAGGTTTCTCCCTGACGTCTGGTGGGAGTATTACTGAGTGACTTCGTGGACTGTGATGACGTGTTACGGTATTACTACTAGGGAAGAAAGGTTTCTCCCTGACGTCTGGTGGGAGTATTACTGAGTGACTCCGTGGACTGTGATGACGTGTTACGGTATTACTACTAGGGAAGAAAGGTTTCTCCCTGACGTCTGGTGGGAGTATTACTGAGTGACCCCGTGGACTGTGATGACGTGTTACGGTATTACTACTAGGGAAGAAAGGTTTCTCCCTGACGTCTGGTGGGAGTATTACTGAGTGACCCCGTGGACTGTGATGACGTGTTACGGTATTACTACTAGGGAAGAAAGGTTTCTCCCTGACGTCTGGTGGGAGTATTACTGAGTGACTCCGTGGACTGTGATGACGTGTTACGGTATTACTACTAGGGAAGAAAGGTTTCTCCCTGACGTCTGGTGGGAGTATTACTGAGTGACGGACTGTGATGACGTGTTACGGTATTACTACTAGGGAAGAAAGGTTTCTCCCTGACGTCTGGTGGGAGTATTACTGAGTGACTCCGTGGACTGTGATGACGTGTTACGGTATTACTACTAGGGAAGAAAGGTTTCTCCCTGACGTCTGGTGGGAGTATTACTGAGTGACTCCGTGGACTGTGATGACGTGTTACAGTATTACTACTAGGGAAGAAAGGTTTCTCCCTGACGTCTGGTGGGAGTATTACTGAGTCGACTCCGTGGACTGTGATGACGTGTTACGGTATTACTACTAGGGAAGAAAGGTTTCTCCCTGACGTCTGGTGGGAGTATTACTGAGTGACTCCGTGGACTGTGATGACGTGTTACGGTATTACTACTAGGGAAGAAAGGTTTCTCCCTGACGTCTGGTGGGAGTATTACTGAGTGACTCCGTGGACTGTGATGACGTGTTACGGTATTACTACTAGGGAAGAAAGGTTTCTCCCTGACGTCTGGTGGGAGTATTACTGAGTGACCCCGTGGACTGTGATGACGTGTTACGGTATTACTACTAGGGAAGAAAGGTTTCTCCCTGACGTCTGGTAAGACGTAGTATTACTGAGTGACCCCGTGGACTGTGATGACGTGTTACGGTATTACTACTAGGGAAGAAAGGTTTCTCCCTGACGTCTGGTGGGAGTATTACTGAGTGACTCCGTGGACTGTGATGACGTGTTACGGTATTACTACTAGGGAAGAAAGGTTTCTCCCTGACGTCTGGTGGGAGTATTACTGAGTCACTCCGTGGACTGTGATGACGTGTTACGGTATTACTACTAGGGAAGGAAGGTTTCTCCCTGACGTCTGGTGGGAGTATTACTGAGTGACGGACTGTGATGACGTGTTACGGTATTACTACTAGGGAAGAAAGGTTTCTCCCTCGCGTCTGGTGGGAGTATTACTGAGTGACTCCCTGGACTGTGATGACGTGTTACGGTATTACTACTAGGGAAGAAAGGTTTCTCCCTGACGTCTGGTAGGAGTATTACTGAGTGACTCCGTGGACTGTGATGACGTGTTACGGTATTACTACTAGGGAAGGAAGGTTTCTCCCTGACGTCTGGTGGGAGTATTACTGAGTGACGGACTGTGATGACGTGTTACGGTATTACTACTAGGGAAGGAAGGTTTCTCCCTGACGTCTGGTGGGAGTATTACTGAGTGACCCCGTGGACTGTGATGACGTGTTACGGTATTACTACTCGAGAAGACGTAGTATTACTGAATACAGGTTTTCCCACTCGGTAAATAGACTCGACAAGGTCATGCGAGGTCACATGTTTTGCTAACAGTTCGTGACATTAATGTTGGTGAGATTCGTCCCATGTGATGGAAACTGAACAGAAATGTCTGAATGGTAGCAGGCTGTGTACTGGAGTTAGAAATGTCGGAATGGTTACAAGCCGAGAGTTTATAGCCAGCACTGATCTACAGGAAGTGGTATTTAATGGCGCTCCGGTTGATCACCACTCGCTTTGATATATAAACATATTTTACCTTTTAATTGAAGAGTTCATCATAAGCGGAGATAACTTTATCAGTATTTACGAAATAAAATATGATACGCCCAGAGATTCTTGTGTGTGTTCTGATAATATTCTATAGTGTCCAAGTGTTACAGAATTTCACAGACTGATTCCATGCACAGATCGTGTATCGTGTTTATCAAACATGTTGAGAATGTCTTGTAGTGCTGTATCCTTTAGACGATTGACATGGAGTGTTTTTATTTACTACTTAAGTTACCTACAGACCTTGAATGTTAACTTTTGTGTCACGTTACATTTGACGATATTGTACGATTTTATTGTTTTTGCATATATCAACTTTAAAGATGAAAAGAAATAGTCGTTTCTTATGTTTAAATCTTCGGCTACTGCCATTTCTTGTTTAAGCAATATGCTGCTCACATTTTTGCGTCTGTCAGGAGAATTCCACAGACGACGGGCAGTTGTAAACGAGACGCCAGCTATTTACACTGTATGTTTAAATTGGTCCACGACGGTCGCGCATGTGTAGTTGATTAATTCTGTTGACAATGTTTTTATTTCCGTATTTCTTCTGAAAATGTCAGCAACGATAACATCACCATCATCTCAGTTTATGTCAACTCAGTAAAAACCAAATGACTGCATCACTCAGATAACGGCCATGTTTTATACACTGGGGCATATTTAATTACAAACCGAAAAGTTTGAAATTGATTGTGTTTAAAATATCGGAACCTATACTTAGGAATCACATCAAACCGTCAACGTTTGCGAACAAACAGTTTGAATTCATGTCTAGTAGATCTACCTCATTAGAAATTCTTATGTTTTTGATGAATTGACCCAAACAATTGACCAAACAATTGACCAAAACAATTGACTAAACAATAGACCCAAACAATTGACCAACAATTGACCCAAACAATTGACCGAGCAGTCTATTAGACAACGGTCCCTCGATCGATTTATATATTTGTGTGGATGATAGGAATATTGTGGAGCGGCCAG
Organism: Pecten maximus; assembly: GCF_902652985.1. Classification (NCBI taxonomy): domain Eukaryota; kingdom Metazoa; phylum Mollusca; class Bivalvia; order Pectinida; family Pectinidae; genus Pecten; species Pecten maximus. The sequence continues at coordinate 31,930,355 of NC_047033.1, forward strand.
GTCAAAAGACAAGCGACAAGAGAAAACATTCAGGTTCTAAGTATAATTCATATACGAACTAGTCATCCAGAACAAGTAATATCGACATCAACAGCGACATCTTCCAATAATGGACTACAAAAACAGGCATTGGGCAGGTCTAGATCATGTATCATCATAGTTAGTCCTATAGAAACTACTGTCACATTTGATTAATTCGGGTGTAGAGGATCTTACTGTTGTAACAGGGAAATCACATCCCCGCCGAGTGTCACCACATCCCCGCCGAGTGTCACCACATCCCCGCCGAGTGTCACCACATCCCCACCGAGTGTCACCACATCCCCGCCGAGTGTCACCACATCCCCGCCGAGTGTCACCACATCCCCACCGAGTGTCAACCACATTCCCGCGGTGTGTTCACCACATCCCCGCCGAGTGTCACCACATCCCAGCGAGTGTCACCACATCCCCGCGGGTGTCACCACATCCCCGCCCGAGTGTCATCATGCACATCCCCGCCGAGTGTCACCACATCCCCGCCGAGTGTCACCACATCCCCGCCGAGTGTCACCACATCCCCGCCGAGTGTCACCACATCCCCGCCGAGTGTCACCACATCCCCGCCGAGTGTCACCACATCCCCGCCGAGTGTCACCACATCCCCGCCGAGTGTCACCACATCCCCGCCGAGTGTCACCACATTCCCGCGGTGTGTCACCACATCCCCGCCGAGTGTCACCACATCCCCGCGGTGTGTCACCACATCCCCGCCGAGTGTCATCACATCCCCGCCGAGTGTCACCACATCCTCCGCCGAGTGTCCACACATCCCGCGGTGTGTCACCACATCTCCGCCGAGGTGGCCCACACCGCCGAGTGTCACCACATCCCCGCCGAGTGTCACCACATCTCCGCCGAGTGTCACCACATTCCCACCGAGTGTCACCACATCCCCACCGAGTGTCACCACATCCCCGCCGAGTGTCACCACATCCCCGCCGAATGTCACCACATCCCCGCCGAGTGTCCCAAGTGAAATCGAACCGTGTCGCTGGCGTCATAAGCCGAAGCATGCTCAGTAAGCGCAGTTAGAGAACCTTCAGCACGACTTTATGTATCAGTCACACGGCAACAGTTTTAAAACTGAACTGTACGTTTTGTGGCATTAAGTATATGAACTTTATCTTTTTATTAATACTGCGTCTCTGTTTTAAAATGATCATATAATGGCTTGTACTGTCTACCCCGTTCGTTATAGTGGTTTGTACTGTCTACCCCGTTCGTTATAGTGGTTTGTACTGTCTACCCCGTTCGTTATAATGGTTTGTACTGTCTAACCCGTTCGTTATAGTGGTTTGTAATGTCTACCCCGTTCGTTATAGTGGTTTGTACTGTCTACCCCGTTCTTTATAATGGTTTGTACTGTCTACCCCGTTCGTTATAGTGGTTTGTACTGTCTACCCCGTTCGTTATAATGGTTTGTACTGTCTACCCCGTTCGTTATAGTGGTTTGTACTGTCTACCCCGTTCGTTATAGTGGTTTGTACTGTCTACCCCGTTCGTTATAGTGGTTTGTACTGTCTACCCCGTTCGTTATAGTGGTTTGTACTGTCTACCCCGTTCGTTTGTTACGGGGGCGTCTCTTACCACAGCTACTTATGGCCCCTAAATCATCCGTAATATTTAGGCCGGGTACTTTGTCTTCCCCCGGTAAACGTGACCTGACTCCATACTACTATATAAACCAGTATGACAGACTCCATACTACTATATAAACCAGTACGACAGGACAATGTATACTGATGATGTATCAGACCCCATACTTTTTATTATTACTGTAGGTAGGCTTAGGTACGGGTAGGATGTTTACCCACTCCGTCCCTTATTGGATGTTCAAATAGGGTCATACGAATTTGACAGCTGATTTCACTAACTCAGCTTTTTTTAGGTAGAGAGGTGATTTTACTCGGACACACGACTATTGTACGTTTTCGAAAGCTCGCAAATTCAGTTTTCAATTTGTGTACAAAACTTGTTATATATCATTCATACAAAACTGATGAATATTATTCCTAATCCATACTACTCTATAAGCTAGTGTGATAGGACAATATACTGCTGACTTTGGTCAGACATTATCTAGTACGTAGTTACCAGTGACATATTTAAATGATATACTTTGTACAGATAACTATAGATGTACCGTCATTGTACAAACATCTCTATCTGTTCTGAACATCACTAGTATTCTCCGAGATGTACTAAACATCACTAGTATTCAGTGAGATGTACTGAACATTACCAGTATTCCGTGAGATGTACTTAACATTACTAGTATTCCGTGAGATGTACTGAACATCACTAGTATTCCGTGAGATGTACTAAACATCACTAGTATTCCGTGAGATGGACTGAACATTACTAGTTTTTCGTGAGATGGACTGAACATTACTAGTTTTCCTAGCGATGTAATAAACATCACTAGTATTCCGTGAGATGTACTAAACATCACTAGTATTCCGTGAGATGTACTGAACATCACTAGTATTCCGTGAGATGTACTAAACATTACTAGTATTCCGTGAGATGGACTGAACATTACCAGTATTCCGTGAGATGGACTGAACATCACTAGTATTCCGTGAGATGGACTAAACATTACTAGTATTCCGTGAGATGTAATAAAAATTACTAGTATTCCGTGAGATTTACTAAACATTACTAGTATTCCGTGAGATGAACTAAACATCACTAGTATTCCGTGAGATGTACTAAACATCACTAGTATTCCGTGAGATGTACTGAACATCACTAGTATTCCGTGAGATGTACTAAACATCACTAGTATTCCGTGAGATGTACTGAACATCACTAGTATTCCGTGAGATGTACTAAACATCACTAGTATTCCGTGAGATGTACTAAACATTACTACATGTAGTATTCCGTGAGATGTACTGAACATTACCAGTATTCCGTGAGATGTACTTAACATTACTAGTATTCCGTGAGATGTACTGAACATCACTAGTATTCCGTGAGATGTACTAAACATCACTAGTATTCCGTGAGATGGACTGAACATTACTAGTTTTTCGTGAGATGGACTGAACATTACTAGTTTTCCTAGCGATGTAATAAACATCACTAGTATTCCGTGAGATGTACTAAACATCACTAGTATTCCGTGAGATGTACTGAACATCACTAGTATTCCGTGAGATGTACTAAACATTACTAGTATTCCGTGAGATGGACTGAACATTACCAGTATTCCGTGAGATGGACTGAACATCACTAGTATTCCGTGAGATGGACTAAACATTACTAGTATTCCGTGAGATGTAATAAAAATTACTAGTATTCCGTGAGATTTACTAAACATTACTAGTATTCCGTGAGATGAACTAAACATCACTAGTATTCCGTGAGATGTACTAAACATCACTAGTATTCCGTGAGATGTAATGAACATCACTAGTATTCCGTGAGATGTACTAAACATCACTAGTATTCCGTGAGATGTACTGAACATCACTAGTATTCCGTGAGATGTACTAAACATCACTAGTATTCCGTGAGATGTACTAAACATTACTACATGTAGTATTCCGTGAGATGTACTGAACATTACCAGTATTCCGTGAGATGTACTTAACATTACTAGTATTCCGTGAGATGTACTGAACATCACTAGTATTCCGTGAGATGTACTAAACATCACTAGTATTCCGTGAGATGGACTGAACATTACTAGTTTTTCGTGAAATGGACTGAACATTACTAGTTTTCCTAGCGATGTAATAAACATCACTAGTATTCCGTGAGATGTACTAAACATCACTAGTATTCCGTGAGATGTACTGAACATCACTAGTATTCCGTGAGATGTACTAAACATTACTAGTATTCCGTGAGATGGACTGAACATTACTAGTTTTTCGTGAGATGGACTGAACATTACTAGTTTTCCTAGCGATGTACTAAACATCACTAGTATTCCGTGAGATGGACTGAACATTACCAGTATTCCGTGAGATGGACTGAACATCACTAGTATTCCGTGAGATGGACTAAACATTACTAGTATTCCGTGAGATGTACTAAACATTACTAGTATTCCGTGAGATGTAATAAAAATTACTAGTATTCCGTGAGATGAACTAAACATTACTAGTATTCCGTGAGATGTACTGAACATCACTAGTATTCCGTGAGATGTACTAAACATCACTAGTATTCCGTGAGATGTACTGAACATTACTAGTATTCCGTGAGATGTACTGAACATCACTAGTATTCCGTGAGATGTACTAAACATCACTAGTTTTCCGTTAAAATTGCCTTGTGTTGCTTACGAAGGATACAAGTTGGTTTATTAAAGGTTATCGAACGTTAGGGTGTTGTTTTTTTTTCATTTCCCCACAACACTTTAAACAGGCAGGTTATTATGGTAACAAGATTATAAACTGATTCTGTTTTTTTACCTGATTTAAAGGTTTATGTACGAGCCACTCAGTTCTCCCGGAGATAACGAGAATATAGCCCCGTTCTGTGAGTCTGCCAATGATTTTAGATGTTACTTCATTTTAGATCCATCATCCTGTTTACTGCGAGGCGTATGTACAGAGTCTTAAACAACATATTAACCGCTCTTTGCACTCAGATTTTTGGTCATATTAGAATTATGCTGGTATCTCATTGTCGACTCCATATTGTTGATTTCATTTGATAAATAGTAAATCCGCCAAGAACTAATAAATATATAAATAAATAACTGAATAGATAGTTAACGCTGAAGATGTCTTGTGAAGATAACGTTACACTTTACACTCGGTAAGGTGTGTAATGAAGAGAGAACTCGAACCTCGTTGAACAATAAAAGGAGTTTAACTCAGGTAATGTATCAGCCTACTATAACACTAGAGATGACAAAATAGTTACTGAAACTTTAATGAATCAAAAGAAGACATGCTTATTATATCTGTTGGTGATATGGCAAATATTCAGGATATCATCCCGATAGGCAGTAAACAATCTTCTCACGAAAATTAACTTTGTGTGGTAATCTTCTCACAGGTTTAATACAGTCTAGATGTAGATCTGTCACAAATTTAAAAAAAATCGAAAGTCAGTTTCGCCAATAGAAACTTTAAGAACATATCATAACAGGTGAATTATACAAAGATATGGCAAAGGATGAATTTTAATGTGGATTTGATTCGTCGACAGAATTCATTCTAGTTCTATCACCTCTAAAGATACCCCAGTGGCCAGTTTATCGTAACAAGAATCTTCCCGAAACAGATGAGACCCTTTAGGAACTCGTGTCTAGATCCCACAGACGTTTGTTCGCGAGGCTGCAGATTACAGATGATAGGCTGGGTTTGGCAAAAGTAGAAAACATTTTTGAGAGTAAGATTCTGGAGTGAGATGAAAGAGTATGTCTGTTCTGTTGCAAATACATACTAACATCGGTGATAGCTTTAAGGAGTATCAGTGCATTAAATGCAAGTTTACAAGATAACATCGGATTTTGAATGAGTTATACAAATTTACACATATATGCACAACTACGTATGATCTTGCAGATATTGAAATTTTATTGCTTATAATGTATTTCGTGTCGAATAAAGGTCAGTTTCGCCCGGCTGGTATGTTTACCCCGTTATCAACTTTATCAGCAAAAACATACACTTATTTGTCATGCTGTGTGTACTAATTATGTACTCTTTCAGTAAAACCATTCATGTTGAAAATCGGTAGATAATTATCGGTATGATGAGTCGGTGGAAACAACCGTTAATAACTCCTTTGTATCTAGTTTGACAATGAAGCAAAACAAGTGTTTTTTTTTCTTTTCAAATCACTCTATTCAACTCTATTGTCCTAACAACTGGCCTTTCATTTTTCACGTGAATACCGTGCATCCAATGACTTAAATTTAATACACAGCGCCCCCTGGTGTATGTTAAGTTTAGTGATCTGAGTTACATCGATCGTCTAAATGTAATGGAAAAACTTTGTTGTAAAACGTGATGAAGGGGAGACAACTTTGGTGGGCATTATTTGTTTTTGTATCAGAAAATGGATCTGTTTTGATATCTATTTCATTACTAATAATTTAAATGTCTAATTAACATTTAATTTTCGTCTTTTTTGTCAAGCTTCTCTAGATTTTTCTTTTCGATTCAAATATGTTTTAATGTCCTACATATTACAACTAGATTAGACACGAGTTACTACAACATAGTATAGGCTATTCCTCAGTATTACGTTATATAGATACATGTATAGGTGATAAACGATGTTTAGATAGAAAAACCGGCGAAAGGAAGACAGAAAGAAAATATAGAAAGATGAGAATGAGAAAAAATGTTGCTAACTACAGACTTGGCCTTCTCCGTCTTTTTTTCTCTCCATATTTTAGCAAACGGATCCGTATTTTATGATACATTATATACATTACTCGTCGTTAAAGTGCCACAGTCTCTTTATTTCAAAAATCATAGAAAATACACCGAGACAGCTACGTGGAGAAATAGCCGTGAATGACACGAGAACAGGTGTGTATGTGGTTATATGGAGATAAAATGCTGACTGTCACCTTCACATAACGATGATGTTATCAGCCCTGTGTTATGAGTTTTGTGAGAGTGTGTGGTGTTCCGGTAGACGTCGAGGATGATTTAGGGTGTCTATTATAATCTACATGTCGTTATTGTATTGTGAGACTATTTCAGGGTTTAAATTACAAACTAATAAACACAGTATCTACACCACCCTATACATTCTGTAGGGACCTTGGACATCCCGCCTCATCTTAACCATAGTGGTGATGTCCATATGGGGTTACACCCACCGCTGAAGTATTCGATTTGTTAAACCACCAAAAATCAGTATTGTTTTTTATGCTTTATTCAAGTTTATTGTAGAATGGGATCTAAGCCAATGAAGTCATTTTATAGCAGAGATATACCTAAAATCTGTATATCAAGGCCATGTGTACCTTACCATTTTCACTAATATTTATCATTATCTAAACCATGACAGCAGTTAATTTGTACAATCATTCCGCAGTATCGGCTTCGGTCTCCTAATTTTTGACACTTGGAGGCTAAAATGTTTTCTAATTTTGTGTAAAACAACTGAAAGCAGGGCTTGATACCCCATACAACATTGCTGGCACTGAAATCAGGTTTCGTATCCTATACTTGTTGGATATTGACGATTTGAAGACGTCAACTTTAGCTGGACCACCCACAATGCACCGTTCCCTGCCATTAAACCTTAGTTTGTTCACCTTACTTCCTTGTTGACCGATTCCTGGAACTTCAGCAGCTTCAACTGTTTAGGCCACAAACTCTCTCTAAATACATTTTGATGAATTGGATAAGGGGCTCCCCATTTGTAGAGGAGGTATGACTTAACACTGCTAGACAGAGAATATGGAAAATAAACACATTCACTCGCCGATTAAAGCCTCCATAGGCAGCCATCTAGTTACAGTGGTCACCTATCACCTTATTATGATAATTATATGAAAGGACACAATCGGTCTTAAGTCATGATACCGTTTCCCTGTGTCAAACATGCGCCCTGTTTTTAAAGCAGGGTTATTGAACTCTGATATGCATATGGCTGCCGGATTCTGTAGTTAACTTCAATCAAGTTTAATAGCATCGGTATTGAATGGTTATGAAATACATTGTTTGATTATAAAATACATCGTATGATTATAGAATACATCGTATGATTATAAAGAAAATTGTATGATTATTCAATAATTGTGTGATTATAGAATACATCGTATGATTAAAAAATACATTGTTTGATTATAAAAAGTTAAAGTGACTTAATCATACAAGACTATTGATACAAGTATTGATTTTCACGGAGAATGATCCCTTGTCTGTTAAATTCTAATTAACCTGAATTCAAACTATCCTACACTAGTGCAGTGCATCATACATACAAATGTACACCTTTTCATTCACTTTAACATTGCAATGGTTTGTGACGTAATCTGTATGTATTAAGGTACATCTTATAACTAATGTTAACATGATTCTGGTGTTTTTATCTTCATGTTTTGTAGTTAGAAGGTAGATATCCATCTTATCGGCGTACCTCACACTAACAAGAGTGTTATTGTTGACAACAAACATGTCCCCTTTAGCAGATTCTACAGATTCTTGACTCTACGAAGTTAATGTTTCTCCGTCAAGGAATCATTCCTTAATTAACGGCACTATGTTGTCCAAAATGATACACTCGTTGAAAATTTGTTAGAATGTCTTACACTTATCCCGATCGGCTGACTCGATCGGTTGTCATTGCGACGAATCTGCCCAGCTTCTTTCCAGTAAACAAGACAAGATTTTATTTTATTTCAATGCCTGATTCAAAATGCTGATATCCGCCATATTCTTAAAATGTATTCGATATTTAACGGTAAACAATTTAATATCTTGTACTGTGATATACCGTAAACCACTATAGCTCGGACGTAACACTTTTATATCTGTGACGTTGACATCTATAGCTGTGACGTAAACCCCTTATATCTGCGACGTTAACCTCTATAGCTGTGACGTAAAACCCTTATATATGTGACGTTAACCTCTATAGCTGTGACGTAAAACCCTTACATCTGTGACGTTAACCTCTATAGCTGTGACGTAAACCCCTTATATCTGTGACGTTGACATCTATAGCTGTGACGTAAAACCTTCATATCAATGACGTAAACCTCTCTAGCCGTTACGTATAACCTTTATATCTGTGACGTAACGCTCTTTAGTTCCGAAGTAGAAAATTTATATCTGTGACGTAATCCGCTATAGCTCCGACTATTACCTTTATATCTGTGACGTAATCCGCTATAGCTCCGACTAATATAATTTTAGGCATGGCCTATGTGAGAGCGCAGCAATCCCTGGTGCCCATGGAATTCGAGAAACAAGCACACATAATCTAGTGTACTAGAATAGTAAATCCCACGTTACAAAATGAATATATTGCCAACAGATCTATACTCTGGTTTGTAATAAAGTATATATCAACAAGAATTATGATTTAGATAACTTACTACAAAAACTAATCGTAGAATAAGTCTTAAAATAGACTGATTAAGCGATGACAAGGTGACGGGACAGCAGATGAGCAGCAGACGACAACAAAAAAATTCGGAAGTCCTCTTTATTTTATGTGCTATATTTGGTATAGCACATAAAATAAATGTATGCAACTCGAACGGACCGGAGCTGCACTCGTTAAACACAGGAAATATTTTCGTTGAAAATTATACCGTTACGTTTTGAATATAAAAAATTAAGAACTTGTTCGGGATAAATTTTATTAACAAATTCTAACTAGTGTGAAGTCAAACATTTGCATATTTTTAAAATCTTGATATTTTGTAATCTCCCGAGAATGTGACTTTGAATACAGTCTTGCGCAACACTGGATCTTGTCGTGACTTCCTGTTTCCGGTTACTGAGAAAGTTTTTGAACTCTAAGTATATTGGGGGAAAAGGGGGGGTTTCCGAGACATCTCTACCATTAAGTTCGCTACGCGAACGGGCTTCGCCCGTTCGAGCTGCGCTCTCTATTACCTTTATATCTGTGACGTAAAATTTAAGGCTCTGACGTAGAATTATTTACAACAGTGGCGAGGAAGAGTACACATACACTCGATACAATACGGTTACATATACTGACCTGTGACCTTGTCGGTGATGGGGTTCTCCAATTTATTTTTTTTTGGGGGGGGGGGGGGGGGGGGGGGGGGGGGGTGTTATATCATCTGACAGAATAATTACACAATCTGCCTGTCTGGAATTTAGAAGTGTACTATTTGTACACGTGTCAATAGTGTAATATTTGTACACGTGTCATTAGTGTACTATTTGTACATGTGTCATTAGTGTAATATTTGTATATGTGTCATTAGTGTACTATTTGTACATGTGTCATTAGTGTAATATTTGTACACGTGTCATTAGTGTACTATTTGTACATGTGTCATTAGTGTACTATTTGTACATGTGTCATTAGTGTACTATTTGTACATGTGTCATTAGTGTAATATTTGTACATGTGTCATTAGTGTACTATTTGTACATGTGTCATTAGTGTAATATTTGTACATGTGTCATTAGTGTAATATTTGTACATGTGTCATTAGTGTACTATTTGTACATGTGTCATTAGTGTAATAGTTGTACACGTGTCAATAGTGTACTATTTGTACACGTGTCAATAGTGTACTATTTGTACATGTGACATTAGTGTACTATTTGTACACGTGTCAATAGTGTACTATTTGTACATGTATCATTAGTGTAATATTTGTACATGTGTCATTAGTGTAATATTTGTACATGTGTCATTAGTGTAGTATTTGTATATGTGTCATTAGTGTAATATTTGTACATGTGTCATTAGTGTACTATTTGTACACGTGTCAATAGTGTACTATTTGTGCATGTGTCATTAGTGTACTATTTGTACATGTGTCATTAGTGTAATATTTGTACATGTGTCATTAGTGTAATATTTGTACATGTGTCATTAGTGTACTATTTGTACATGTGTCATTAGTGTACTATTTGTACATGTGTCATTAGTGTACTATTTGTACATGTATCATTAGTGTAATATTTGTACATGTGTCATTAGTGTAATATTTGTACATGTGTCATTAGTGTACTATTTGTACATGTATCATTAGTGTACTATTTGTACATGTGTCATTAGTGTAATATTTGTACATGTGTCAATAGTGTACTATTTGTACATGTATCATTAGTGTAATATTTGTACATGTGTCATTAGTGTAATATTTGTACATGTGTCATTAGTGTAGTATTTGTATATGTGTCATTAGTGTAATATTTGTACATGTGTCATTAGTGTACTATTTGTACACGTGTCAATAGTGTACTATTTGTGCATGTGTCATTAGTGTACTATTTGTACATGTGTCATTAGTGTAATATTTGTACATGTGTCATTAGTGTAATATTTGTACATGTGTCATTAGTGTACTATTTGTACATGTGTCATTAGTGTACTATTTGTACATGTGTCATTAGTGTACTATTTGTACATGTGTCATTAGTGTACTATTTGTACATGTGTCATTAGTGTAATATTTGTACATGTGTCATTAGTGTAATATTTGTACATGTGTCATTAGTGTACTATTTGTACATGTATCATTAGTGTAATATTTGTACATGTATCATTAGTGTAATATTTGTACATGTGTCATTAGTGTAATATACTTTGAGACACTTCATTGGCTGTGCTAATCATAAATCGAGTGTGACGTCATGCTATTAACAATAATGCACCTCATCATTTGTAAAGTATCTGTACTTATCGATGATTTATGGCCTGGACTTAAAGTTATCTTAGTAATTAAGTTCCTTTAAGATAAAAGTTGGAAGTGTTATTGAAGTTGTCTCCATGACATCAAATATAAGCATAGAATAACTCTAGTATACGTTACATGTAGTTTGGTTTGCTGGTCAGCTCCATAATACTGATCTTTATTGCTCGCAGCAGCATAATAAGTTTCCAAATTGTTTGTTCAGTTGCCAAATGATTCAGGTCTGAATAATTAAATGGCGTCTCGTATTGAATTTAAATGACGACTGTTATTTCCGTAATATATACAATTGGCGATTAATTTTTAACAAAAACATATAAATACAAATAGCGATACGAGATAACTCATACATTTATAACTATTATATCTATCATGTAACTGTATCTTACATTGTGTTTAGTAAACAAAGTCGGCAGATGTACTTTAAATGTCAGATTCAATTTAGTGACGTATCTAACCCATCCTTGTGTATTTTGTACATAACACGATAAACAAGATCAAGACGAACCTTACAGAATCTAATCTAATCCGTCCTAAACAAGATCGTGACGAACCTTATAGAATCTAATCTAACCCGTCCTAAACAAGATCAAGACGAACCTTATAGAATCTAATCTAACCCGTCCTAAACAAGATCATGACGAACCTTATAGAATCTAATCTAACCCGTCCTAAACAAGATCGTGACGAACCTTATAGAATCTAATCTAACCCGTCCTAAACAAGATCAAGACGAACCTTATAGAATCTAATCTAACCCGTCCTAAACAAGATCAAGACGAACCTTATAGAATCTAATCGAATCCGTCCTAAACAAGATCGTGACGAACCTTATAGAATCTAATCTAACCCGTCCTAAACAAGATCGTGACGAACCTTATAGAATCTAATCTAACCCGTCCTTGTGTATTTTGTACATAACATGATAAACAAGATCGTGACGAACCTTATAGAATCTAATCTAACCCGTCCTAAACAAGATCGTGACGAACCTTATAGAATCTAATCTAACCCGTCCTAAACAAGATCGTGACGAACCTTATAGAATCTAATCGAATCCGTCCTAAACAAGATCGTGACGAACCTTATAGAATCTAATCTAATCCGTCCTAAACAAGATCAAGACGAACCTTATAGAATCTGATCTAATCCATCCTTGTGTATTTTGTACATAACATGATAAACAAGATCGTGACGAACCTTATAGAATCTAATCTAATCCGTCCTAAACAAGATCGTGACGAACCTTATAGAATCTGATCTAACCCGTCCTTGTGTATTTTGTACATAACACGATAAACAAGATCGTGACGAACCTTATAGAACCTCTCTTCAGTATGTCGTGTATTGTGTCACCTCCCATACATTTGGAAAGTGACAAGGGAACAGGATTTAAACTATAATTGTACAAAGAATATCAAATTGGCTGTTGTTTTCTTACATATGAGCCACGACACAATGTACAGTAAATGGGGGTATTGCTTTCTTAGCTATTAGCCAAGATACACTGTACATTATATGGGGGTATTGTTTGTACATTAAATGGGGGTATTGTTTGTACATTAAATGGGGGTATTGTATTAGATATAGTGTATGAGTCACGATACACTGTACATTATATGGGGGTATTGTTTGTACATTAAATGGGGGTGTTGTTTGTACATTAAATGGGGGTATTGTTTGCAAATGTTTTCGTCTTGGCGAGTTTTGTCTTGATTGCGTTCCAAATATCGCTTTTGTATTTAGTCAACACCGCGTTTAGATTACTTTCTAAACATGGTAGAACCTTCCTCAGATTCCTGACTGGGTACCGAGTTCCTACTTGGATAACTGTTTACCGCTGTGTTAAACCGTGCATGGTTCGGTGATCTAACGGCCAGTGCCCCCAGGAGATATGTATAACGGAATGTTATCGGTCAGAGACTAGACGGCCGATTGATGTATTCTCTGACCCTAGATCGTAAAGATCACAGATGTACACAAAGGAATAATCTAGTAGAGTCGTAACCATGATAACACTCTCCGGAAAGTACTGTCCTCTCTAGTCAATATAACTAACTCTAGCCCTGGGTAGATTAGCTATGTCGGTATAATACTATAGCCCTGGGTAGATTAGCTATGACGGTATAATACTATAGCCCTGGGTAGATTAGTTATGTCGGTATAATACTATAGCCCTGGGTAGATTAGCTATGACGGTATAATACTATAGCCCTGGGTAGATTAGCTATGTCGGTATAATACTATTGCCCTGGGTAGATTAGCTATGTCGGTATAATACTATAGACCTGGGTAGATTAGCTATGTCGGTATAATACTATATACCTGGGTAGATTAGTTATGTCGGTATAATACTATAGCCCTGGGTAGATTAGCTATGTCGGTATAATACTATAGACCTGGGTAGATTAGCTATGTCGGTATAATATTATAGCCCTGGGTAGATTAGCTATGTCAGTATAATACTATAGACCTGGGTAGATTAGCTATGTCGGTATAATACTATAGACCTGGGTGTATTAGCTATGTCGGTATAATACTATAAACCTGGGTGTATTAGCTATGTCGGTATAATACTATAGACCTGGGTAGATTAGCTATGTCGGTATAATACTATAGACCTGGGTAGATTAGCTATGTCGGTATAATACTATAGACCTGGGTAGATTAGCTATGTCGGTATAATACTATAGCCCTGGGTAGATTAGCTATGTCGGTATAATACTATAGACCTGGGTAGATTAGCTATGTCGGTATAATACTATAGACCTGGGTAGATTAGCTATGTCGGTATAATACTATAGACCTGGGTAGATTAGCTATGTCGGTATAATACTATAGACCTGGGTAGATTAGCTATGTCGGTATAATACTATAGCCCTGGGTAGATTAGCTATGTCGGTATAATACTATAGACCTGGGTAGATTAGCTATGTCGGTATAATACTATAGACCTGGGTAGATTAGCTATGTCGGTATAATACTATAGCCCTGGGTAGATTAGCTATGTCGGTATAATACTATAGACCTGGGTAGATTAGCTATGTCGGTATAATACTATAGCCCTGGGTAGATTAGCTATGTCGGTATAACACTATAGACCTGGGTAGATTAGCTATGTCGGTATAATACTATAGCCCTGGGTAGATTAGCTATGTCGGTATAACACTATAGCCCTGGGTAGATTAGCTATGTCGGTATAATAATATAGACCTTGGTAGATTAGCTATGTCGGTATAATACTATAGCCCTGGGTAGATTAGAAATGTCGGTATAATACAATAGACCTTGGTATACTAGCTATGTCGGTATAATACTATAGACCTAGGTAGATTAGCTATGTCGGTATAATACTATAGACCTTGGTATACTAGCTATGTCGGTATAATACTATAGACCTTGGTATACTGGCTATGTCGGTATAATACTATAGAACTTGGTATACTAGCTATGTCAGTATAATACTATAGACCTGGGTACATTAGCTATGTCGGTGTAATACTGTAGACCTGGGTAGATTGGCTATGTCGGTATAATATTATAGCCCTGGGTAGATTAGCTATGTCGGTATAATACTATAGACCTGGGTAGATTAGCTATGTCGGTATAATATTATAGCCCTGGGTAGATTAGCTATGTCGGTATAATACTATAGACCTGGGTAGATTAGCTATGTCGGTATAATACTATAGCCCTGGGTAGATTAGCTATGTCGGTATAATACTGTAACCCTTGGTAGATTAGCTATGTCGGTATAATACTATAGACCATGGTAGATTAGCTATGTCGGTATAATACTATAGACCTGGGAAGACTAGCTATGTCGGTATAATACTATAGACCTGGGTAGATTAGCTATGTCGGTATAATAATATAGACCTGGGTAGATTAGTTATGTCGGTATAATACTATAACCCTGGGTAGATTAGCTATGTCGGTATCATAATATAGACCTGGGTAGATTAGTTATGTCGGTATAATACTATAGACCTGGGTAGATTAGCTTTGTCGGTATAATAATATAGACCTGGGTAGATTAGTTATGTCGGTATAATACTATAGACCTGGGTAGATAAGATGTGTCGGTATAATACTATAGCCCTGGGTAAATTAGCTATGTCGGTATAATACTATAACCCTGGGTAGATTAGCTATGTCTGTATAATAATATAGACCTGGGTAGATTAGTTATGTCGGTATAATACTTTCATAGTGAAAATCTGTGATTTTCATAAAAAAATCTTATTTTGTATTTTTTCTTAGAGATACTTGTTTTTCTAAATAAGTTTAAGTTTCAGTAAAATAAAGGAATCAGTTTAATAATCTAAAAGAACACAAACTTCTTAAGGTTGTCACAAGGTTGTCAGCTTTATAGTATATACTTTAGAATTACAAGTTCCTTTGATAAGTGTTATAAGATTCTACCCACGCTGTGACTGACAAGCCTAGTATAACTAAGAAACAAAGATTATATGCATAGTTAATGTAACTTTAT
This sequence comes from Pecten maximus, assembly GCF_902652985.1. Lineage (NCBI taxonomy): Eukaryota > Metazoa > Mollusca > Bivalvia > Pectinida > Pectinidae > Pecten > Pecten maximus. The sequence goes on from NC_047033.1 coordinate 31,946,230, forward strand.
TTACTTTGCAAAGTATACACCGGTCCATCCAGATCTATCTTCTTTGTTCTCGGCTAAGACGCCGTATGGCATTTACAGTTTTATTGTGATCTTACCTCGTCAGTTAATTAGATGACAACAGTGTCAGGTACTAAGTGTCAATTAGCGACAGTTCGATTAGATGCGGGCGCGTCACGTCACGGTAAACCAGATAGTTTTATTGTCTGACCAATACCTCTGATCCGATTGGCGGAGGTCAAGCTGACCAATCAGAATACAAAGTTCCTTCGGACAGCTTGCTTAGATTGGTAGTGGACGTGGTCAAACTCTTCACTCAGAGCTTGGACGACGAATAAACAACACCAATCTTAAGCAGCTGTCTATTTTATATTTCCAGGTAAGCAAATTTATATTTCACTTTTATTGTAAGTATTTTCTACTATATGTACATATTCTTTTTTAATCGATTTGCAACAATTTGCAAATCTTGTTGATTGTTATTTTCTCTATAAACAATGTCTAATTTGTGATTTTGAATATAAATTCATTATTCTGTATTTCATTTTTATGTACATGTATTTCGTGTCGCAGTCATCCTAACAAAAGAAATTATCGAGTACGAGTTTTTAAACGTTCTCAAATTCAAGCAGTATTACTTGCTTTTTGTACTATTAACTCTAAGGTGGATTTTCTATTATAGAAATAAATTTACCTTACGGTTATAATTATTAAGGAACTGAATATTTGCGGTTCAGTATTGTGTAACCATTATTCACAAACTTTTGATAGAGTTATCTCCCTTGTGAGATCTCCGTACAAAGGAATGGCTGCAGACAGTTGCGAAATGCATACTGATCTTTTTAAAAACCATAATCTATGGTTAGGTATGAACTTCTCATTGAGGTAATTTTGTAGAATATTGATTTATGATCTTTTTATTGTCATCAGACATGTTATGTCACTATATACTTGTCCCGATCTTGTTAGGTGTTTACTTTTCATGTTTTAACGGTACTTGTCATTAATTTCTAGTGCGCTCGATTTGCACATGAGTTATAGTTATGACAGATTACTAAATGATCGTACTTGTAGAATGTATATATTTCTAGTTTAATCCCGGATTAGCCATTCATCAGGCTTTACAATACAAAACCTCTTCTCAGAGTTAATGTTGATATCATAACTGATATTCTGTCAGGAATATTGGTAGGACCGGAAGTGATCACCACATACCGGAAGTAGTTAGATTAAAGTGAAAGTAGAAGTTGTTAATGTAAACAAAAGGTTCAAACCTTACTATGTGGTCAACTTTATTAATTTGTTTTCTTTGTTAATAATTTTCATTTGAAGATTTTTATTCGTCAGCTGTAAGTTGTATTTCTGTAGTTGTAGTATTCAATATCGATTATAAATAATAGATTGGCTGAATGTATATATATTATTCCTAGGCAGTGTAACTTCTCATAGCTGAGTTGAGTAGGTTTTACCATAAGCTAATTTTCCCCATATTCCCCAAGTCAAATCAAAGTATTCAGTATAGTATATATGTTCCTTATATACAGTAAATCATTATAATGTGTATGTAGTTCAATTTTATATGATTGTAACTCTTTTATTGACAACAGATACTTATATTGTACTGCTAGGTCAATATCAATTGTAATGTAATTTACCAATATACTGTAATGTTACATTGTATATCAAATTATTGTGTACTGTTATATCATGTAACTCTTCACTCAGAGCTTGGACGACGAATAAACAACACCAATCTTAAGCAGCTGTCTATTTTATATTTCCAGAATACTCAATACTCTTCATCTTTCAACGATACAAAAACAAACAAAAAAAAAAGTTATGAAAACTTGGTGGAGATCCTAAGACCCGATGCCTGTAAACAAACCAATCAACTACAGAAATCTTAGAAGCCAGACCACAACTACAGATCAGGAATTACCAGACAACCAAGTGGAATTAAATGGTTCGAGAGAAAATATAGTGGAGGAAATAGACATTCAGCCTCAAGAGCAACCAGAAGAAATCATGACGCACATTCAGATTAGAAGGTATGATGGAACAGAGTCACCACAAATATGGTATTCAAGCATGGAGGCCTGGATGAAAGTTCAGGGTTATACAGAATCAAAAATGCTGAGTGCATTGCCATTAATTCTAGAGGGTCCGGCTGCTCTCTGGCTACAAACACAGCCACAAGCCTCTACAGCATCTCTTGCAGCATTCAAAGTTGCATTTTTCCAAAGGTTTGGAATCAAAGACAATGACATGTCATTCATGTCACTAAAACAGGACACCACAGAAAGTGCTCTCGCCTTCATTGAAAGGGCAGAAAAAACAGGACTGGGAGCAGCACTGCCCGAGTGTTATAAAGTGAAAGCTGCTGTTCGCGGACTAAGCCCGAACCTCAGAAGCAGAGTGATTGGTAAGGAACCAACATCATTTTTGGACCTAAGGAAGGCAGTTCAACTAGCTTCAGAGGAGTTAGACTGTTTTGAGTCACAAGAAGTCAAAAACATTGATTTTTTAACAGAAAGATTCGCCCAGATGTCAAGGAATTTCTCTGAAACAATATTACAGCAAGTAAATCAGTTGCAGCATCAAAACCAAAATCAGAATCAACAACAGTGGAGACACAAACATCATCAGAGACAGGAACCACACAGAGATCAACAAAGACAGTCAAACAGGAGCCAACAAAGACAATGCCAGGGTTGTGGTAAGTCATGTACTGATCGCACACAATGTCCTGCTTTCAAGTTGACCTGTTATAAATGTGGAAAATTAGGTCACATCAAACCTGTTTGTAGAGGTCAGAGAACGGCTCATACATATACTAACAATTCACAATAGGGATACGCGCCTTTCCCTACCAAGGATAGGCACCTCCTAAACAGCACTAGCACTAATTCTCATAGGGCACCATCAACTTATTCAATAGGTAAGCCTTCACCTACTAAATCTACTCCTTCCAAGGGTGTAGGTAAGCATGTCACTAACGTTAACCTGGTCACCCCTGTCGATAGAAACACTGTGAGCGTTGAATTGTATGGTACACCTGTTAAAGCTTTAGTAGATACAGGAGCATCTATCTCATGCGTCGCTTTGCCTTTGTTAAAGAAGGTCAATCTGGATATGTCAACGTTACAAAAGTGTTCACCTATTAGTGTACTAGTAGCAGGCGGTGAAAATCACTGCAGTTTAGGGTCGGTGTCCTTGCCCATTTGTTTTGGTGATATATTTATTTCACAAGTGTTTCATGTCTTTGAAAAATTTCATCAACCCCTCATTCTAGGTATGGATTTTCTTGAGAAAAATCAAGCTGTTTTTAATGCATCTTCTAGAACACTTCAGCTTCAGGAACCTACATCCAATACAGTTTTCGGTAGACACCAATATAGGGATAGCTAGAACTTCCACTTGTACCACTGTACCATCCATGTGTATTTCAAATATACAGGTAGATGTTTCCACACTCCCTGTAGGATCTAATGTGTTACTTGAGCCCCTACCAAATCTGCCTAAGCTAGGTATAGCAGGTGCTAAATGTGTTGCTGTGGTACACTCTGGTAAGAAAACTGTATTACAGGTTATGAACCCCACAGACAAAGATATAGTCATTTTAAGAAATAAGGCTGTAGCATCAGTATCTGTCATTGACAATGACAAAATAACATCCCTCGAGACCTCATCAACTTCTGATCAAGGTAAACAACATGTCACAACTTCATCTTCTTCTGAATCACAGGAACTATCATTTGATCTTGAAAATTCTGATCTTACGGAGAAACAAAAACATGTTCTACTTACATTTCTGCATAGTAATAGATCTGTCTTTGCTACTAACTTGTCAGAACTTGGAAAAACTAGCTATGATTTTCACACAATAGAAACAGGGGAAGCTACTCCTATACGTCAAAGATTCTATAGACAATCTCCTGAGGTCAAAGCGGAAACAGAACGTCAAATTCAAGAGATGCTTGAGAATGATATCATCTCTGAATCAACATCTATGTGGCAATCACCTGTTGTTATGGTTAAGAAGAAAAATGGTCAGTTACGCTTTGCAGTTGATTATAGGAAACTTAATGCTGTAACTAAACAATTCACCTTCCCTCTACCTCGCCTTGAGGATGTTTTTGACTCTATAGGTGAAACCAAGGCTCAATTCTTTTCCAGTCTTGATCTAGCTTCAGGATTTTGGCAAATTCCAATGGATCCTCAAACAGCTCACAAATCAGCGTTTGTTACACCTACAGGTGTGTACCAATGGAAACGAATGCCATTCGGACTAGTTAATAGCCCGGCTAGCTTCCAATCTTTGATGACTAAAGTCTTAAGAGATCTGAATTGGAAAACATGTTTAGTCTATGTAGATGATATCTTGGTCTTCTCTCGTTCCTTCGAAGCTCACCTTCAACATCTTCAACAAGTCTTTGATCGTCTCAAGTGTGCAGGTCTCACTTTGAAACCCAGTAAATGTGCCTTTGCAAAGCCCCGTGTACATTATCTAGGTCATGTTATCTCCAAGGATGGTGTTGAGGTAGATACCTCTAAAACAGATGCTGCTAAATCATTTCCCACCCCCAAAAACCCTAAACAGGTGAGATCATTTCTGGGACTCTGTAATTATTACAGGAAATTTGTAAAAGGTTACAGTAAGATAGCAGCACCATTACATGAACTTACCAAATTGGACAAAAAGTTTGAATGGACCTCTGACTGTCAGAATGCCTTTGATTCTCTCAAAACTGCTCTTACCTCTCCTCCTGTCCTTGCGTATCCAGACCATTCTAAACCTTTTATCCTTACCACGGATGCTTCTGGTGAATCAATCAGTTATGTGTTGGGACAACTTGATGATCAAAAGAGAGAGAGAGTTATCGCCTATGGAGGACGCTCACTAAACACATGTGAACGTAAGTATAACATCTCTGAACGAGAAGGTTTAGCGATAGTTGAAGGAATAAAAAACTATCATGTTTATCTTGCAGGTAAGAGTTTCACTGTCTATACAGATCATTGTGCACTTAAATGGCTTAAAGATATCAAACAACACTCAACAGGTAGGTTAGCTCGCTGGTCAGTTCTTCTACAAAGTTATGATTATGAAATAATCTACAAAACAGGTAAGAAAAATGAAGTTGCTGATGCGCTGTCAAGGAGACCCTATGACACTTCAGAGTCTTATCCCATTGAAGACAGTGTACCTTCTGCTGATGTTGCAACGATCCTAGACTCACAATCTTCTCTACAAGTGACATTTGAGTACTCTAACAGTCAGTCAAAACCTGAGTCAATTTCTCAGATTTCTGATCCTGTTTCTCTTGATTCAGTTTCGTTGTTACAAGCCCAGTGTCCTGATTTCTCAGACCTTTATCAGTATCTCCAGACAGGTATATTACCAGCTGGTAAGGTCAATGCAGACAGAGTTCTGTCTCTTGCTGATAGATATGTATTACTTGATGACATTCTCTATCATCTCTATTACTCTCGTTCTGCTAGAAATGGACAACTTCCTATCCGTCAGCTAGCAGTACCACGTTGTTTGAGAGAAGATGTCCTTAAATCCTATCATGACAGTCAAGCAGGTGGAGCACATTTAGGATTTGATCGCACATACCACGCAGTACAACTTAAGTACTATTGGCCTAAAATGTATCAGAACATTTCAGACTATATTCGTACATGTGATACATGTCAAAGAATTAAGAAGCCAACAAACATGAGAAATGCCCCACTCACTCCCATGCCTGTGACAGATTCCTTCTATAGACTTCACATGGATATTTTAGGTCCTATCACCACTTCAACTGAAGGTTACAAATACATCCTACTAATTGTTGATTCATTTAGTAAGTGGCCTGAGGCATTCCCTCTTAAAACTCAAGATTCAAAAGAGATAGCCAGAGTACTCTACTCTGAAATTTTCAGCAGGTATGGCGCACCACATACCATTGTTAGTGACAGAGGACAGAATTTTCTCTCTAAGATTGTCACTGCTGTCTGTGAAATATTTCAGGTTACCAGACATTTCACCAGTTCTTATCACCCCCAAACAAATTCAACTTGTGAGAGGATGAATAGTACACTTGCACAGTGTTTACGGGCTTATGTTGATGAAAATCAACAAAACTGGACAGAATTTTTGCCAGGTATTCTCATGGCATTCCGAATGAGTCCCTCTACTCAGTCTTCAGAAATGTCACCTTACCAACTCTTGTATGGTAAAGAGATGAATCTACCATTTGACACTTCCCTTATTCCTAAGGAAGGTATGAATAAAGATGCCAAATCTCATGTTTTAGCTCTATTAAAGCATCTTAAGTATGTGAAGGAGTTAGCAGAGAAAAATATTACAGCTGCTAAAGCCAAACAAAAACAGCAGCATGACAGGAAAGCAAAAGAACCTCAGTTCAAGAATGGAGATCTTGTTTTACTGCATTCTACTAGAGTACCCCAAGGTCTCTCTTCAAAGTTGCATAATCCATGGGATGGTCCATTTTACATTGCGGATATTGGTCCAAATCATACTTACAAACTTCGGCGCTGTAGCACTCACAAAGAGTTGAAATCGCTCATTCATGCCAATAGGCTAAAAGTCTATGTGAATCCTACAAGTAGAGTTATACTTGATCCTCCAGCTCAGCGAATCAGGCAAGATGCCAACTTGCATCAAGCCCCAAGGCAAGGTAACGCCAATTCTTCGACAAATGATAGCAACTTGCATCATGCACCTAAGCCAGGTAATGTCAATAATCAACACACAGCAGGTCGTGATATTCCTATATCACAGGGACCAAGTACATCTTCAGGTCGTGGTATTCCTATATCACAGGGACCAAGTACATCTTCAAGTCGTGGTATTCCTATATCACAGGGACCAAGTACATCTTCAAGTCGTGATATTCCTATATCACAGAGACCAAGTACATCTTCAGGTCGTGGTATTCCCATATCACAGGGACCAGGTAATTCTTCAGGTCGTGGTATTCCTATATCACAGGGACCAGGTAATTCTTCAGATCGTGGTATTCCTATATCACAGGGGAACCATACTTCCTCGTCTCAGAATGATACCAATGTACAATCTGACACACAAGATTCTCAGCAAACTTATCCAATTGATAGGTTGCTTCGTTACAGAATTCGAAACGGAATTAAAGAATTTCGTGTTAAGTGGAAAGGTCACTCAGACAGAACCTGGGAACCAGAAGGTAATCTCCCTGCCTCATTAGTTAGAGAGTTTCATATCACAAAGACACAACACGGAAAGAAACGCAGGAACAAACAGTCCAATTTGACTTGTTTTTCACAGCAATAGATTGTATTACAGCTGAGATTTCGCTATACTTTCATACCATTCTCTTTCAATTCTCTCTTCTTTCCTCGTTAGTGTTATGTTACTAAGATGTTGACATTTGTTTGTCAATTTAGTGCTATGAAGTCTCCTGGCCAGAGACCCCTACCGGTATACAGATCACTAATTGAGTCTTATTTTTCTTATTCTTCCTTAGGTGTGAATAGTGTATCTCAAATGTGGACCTTTTTAGCTGTGATGTTCCTCTGCATTCCCTTAGTTGTCGCGGAGTCGTCACCAATCCAGAGGTTGAACTATGGAATTATGTTCGAACCTACAACTCTGTTACATCTTGGACAAGAATATTGGACTCACACATTCAAGATACCTCTCCCCTCACCCATGTACTTACCAGGAATTCCTTCATGTCAAAGACAGACATGTAAAGTGGCAAACCAAGTCGTCACTTCATTGAACAATCTACGCACTCAGTGTATGTCTAATGTCAATTCTACGGTAAAAGAAATTCATCGCCTCATCCCACACTCGTACTTTCCAAATACCCTTAGTTCTAGTAGATCCAAACGTGGTTTACTGGACTTCATTGGACAAATTTCCAAGTCGTTGTTTGGAACCGCAACATCAGATGATGTTGAGGATTTAAAACGTCACATGCAAGTGTTAAACAATAACAATGTGAAATTAGCAAGAGCTATGGCTTCTCAGAGTCATCAACTTACATCTTTCATGGCTGCAGTGGATGAACGTCTTGATAACATTGTTGAAATTGTTAAAAACAATCATGATCAGACTATGACATTGTCAGAGCAATTTTCTGCTTCTTTAGATGGCATTGAGCATGAATTAGTATTATTAGAAAATCTGATGATCACTCAGATTAATGCCACATCAACATTGGACAAACATTTAGAACATGCTAAGTTAGCAATTCATGATTTAGCAAAAGGCAAATTATCTCCCTTTCTACTCTCTCCTCAGATAATGAGATCAACTTTGAAACAAGTTCAAAACATCATGTCTTCTAAGTACAAAGGATTTAGCATAATACATAATGATCCATTGTATTACTATCATAATGCCAACTTTGTGTATGCCAGACATCATTCTATGTTGTACTTACTTGTGAAAATACCTATTTCACCATTTATCCAACCATTACATGTCTACAAGGTATATTCTGCACCTGTACCTGTTAATTCAACATCTTCTCATGCGACACAATTGTTAAACACTCCTGAGTACTTTGTTCATACCAGTGATAACCAGCATTTTTCAACTTTGTCACACAAGCAATTACAAGAATGTTCTGGATCAGACATTTTATATTGTAAGTTTCAAGTAGCCCTTTCATCAGTAGCAAAATCTTCTTGCATAGCAGCTATCTTTTATAATCAGAAAGATATGGTAAAGACTACTTGTGATTTTAGATTTTTACCTGATATACTCTCACCGGCTATTACAGAGTTAGCTCCCTCTAATCTGCTTATGTATCAAATCCCTATGTTAGCCTTAGACTGTCCTAATGGTCAGAGGATAATTAAAGGTTGCTCATTTTGTGTAGTTAGGATACCATGTATGTGTACAGTTACAGCAGGAAATCTGTTTGTACCTCCTCGATTAGGTCAATGTAAAAATGATACAAATGACATTTCAGTCATTCATCCAGTCAACCTTGCTCTCCTTCAAGAATTTTTTCCTAGCTCACAACATGCTTCCATTTTTGGTGATACATCTTATCCAGATTTTGTTCGGGTTAAAATCCCAGATGTAAACATTTATAATCATTCATTCACTGAAAAATTAGCTACAGATCAGAAATATCACTTAAGTTTAAAGAAAATTGTCAAGACAGCTAAAAAGGGTGAAATAGTATTCAAATCCTTAGCTGAATCTATGTTAGAAGGACAAATCCCATTTACTTCAGGAACATGGCCAGACACTAGTGGTGTAATTGCATTAGTAGGGACAGCTATTTCAGGCATAGCAATAATCTTAATTTTCTGTTTGTACTCAAAACTAAGGAAAATATCAGCTATGATGTTACTGGTTCAGAAAGCTCACACAGTTCAAACTGTTACTGTATCACCTCAAATTCCCAGCTTTCATTTCCAAAGTCTCCCTAATCCAACCTCATCTTACACCATTACTGAAAATGTGTATAACTCACTAATGACACCATGGCCATATGTAACACTGTCACTTTTAACTACTGTTTTCATTCTAGCTTCAATTTACTGCATTCGCAGGAAATTTCATAATAATCACAAGACTGCAATCTTCCTTGAACTTTCCTCTGGCACGGCATGTGAACTAGTTCGTATAGCTTCCTTACCCCTTTGTCCTGATAACTGGACAATATCTCCCCCTATTGATATCAATAACATTCAAGTGTTTGGCAGGATCTTTCCTGTACTCAGTGTGGAGTGGTCAGAATTCTCTATTATTAATAACAATAGTAAGCACAGAATTTATCCAACTAACAAGGTTCGTCTGTCACCTATGCAAGCCCATTCCATTCGGAAAATCTTAAGCCAGCCTTATGCTGCATACACTTTGGTTTGTCATCATGGATATTTCCATCCACTTTGAGTTTGAAATTTCAAACCAGTCATTTATGCGATTGATGTGAATTTATGAGACACATTTTGTTCTCATCTGCTTAAATTTGTTAGCCTATTCAGGCAAGAGAAGTTTGATATACAAAAGGCAGAGCTGATGTTCGCTCTTGCTGCATTTTTTTATTACTTGTAATCATTGACCACTTGTTGTGTTCATATGTATCTTATACATTTTTCTCTCAAGATGTACATTATCTTTGTGTTTCAATATGAATTGGATTTATTTTTAGTTATTACTTGTTCAACATGTTCTGAATCATGACATTTAGAGTTTTCTTCATGATTATCTCCCTTGACATGGTATTTATTGCTTAAATTTTTTCATGATCATGATTTTTCTTCATATCCTTGTATAAAATTAGAATAGGTAGGTCTAGTTTTTACTACATATCTTGCTTGAGCCAGATATATTTACGTATATATATAAACCTTTAGAGAGATGCAAGGCTTTGTCATCTTTGAGGACAAAGATTTTTGTGACCAATAGGGATATTTCATAGTGAAAATCTGTGATTTTCATAAAAAAATCTTATTTTGTATTTTTTCTTAGAGATACTTGTTTTTCTAAATAAGTTTAAGTTTCAGTAAAATAAAGGAATCAGTTTAATAATCTAAAGGAACACAAACTTCTTAAGGTTGTCACAAGGTTGTCAGCTTTATAGTATATACTTTAGAATTACAAGTTCCTTTGATAAGTGTTATAAGATTCTACCCACGCTGTGACTGACAAGCCTAGTATAACTAAGAAACAAAGATTATATGCATAGTTAATGTAACTTTATTTACTTTGCAAAGTATACACCGGTCCATCCAGATCTATCTTCTTTGTTCTCGGCTAAGACGCCGTATGGCATTTACAGTTTTATTGTGATCTTACCTCGTCAGTTAATTAGATGACAACAGGTACTAAGTGTCAATTAGCGACAGTTCGATTAGATGCGGGCGCGTCACGTCACGGTAAACCAGATAGTTTTATTGTCTGACCAATACCTCTGATCCGATTGGCGGAGGTCAAGCTGACCAATCAGAATACAAAGTTCCTTCGGACAGCTTGCTTAGATTGGTAGTGGACGTGGTCAAACTCTTCACTCAGAGCTTGGACGACGAATAAACAACACCAATCTTAAGCAGCTGTCTATTTTATATTTCCAGGTAAGCAAATTTATATTTCACTTTTATTGTAAGTATTTTCTACTATATGTACATATTCTTTTTTAATCGATTTGCAACAATTTGCAAATCTTGTTGATTGTTATTTTCTCTATAAACAATGTCTAATTTGTGATTTTGAAAATAAATTCATTATTCTGTATTTCATGTTTATGTACATGTATTTCGTGTCGCAGTCATCCTAACAAAAGAAATTATCGAGTACGAGTTTTTAAACGTTCTCAAATTCAAGCAGTATTACTTGCTTTTTGTACTATTAACTCTAAGGTGGATTTTCTATTATAGAAATAAATTTACCTTATGGTTATAATTTTTAATGAACTGAATATTTGCGGTTCAGTATTGTACAACCATTATTCACAAACTTTTGATAGAGTTATCTCCCTTGTGAGATCTCCGTACAAAGGAATGGCTGCAGACAGTTGCGAAATGCATACTGATCTTTTTAAAAACCATAATCTATGGTTAGGTATGAACTTCTCATTGAGGTAATTTTGTAGAATATTGATTTATGATCTTTTATTGTCATCAGACATGTTATGTCACTATATACTTGTCCCGATCTTGTTAGGTGTTTACTTTTCATGTTTTAACGGTACTTGTCATTAATTTCTAGTGCGCTCGATTTGCACATGAGTTATAGTTATGACAGATTACTAAATGATCGTACTTGTAGAATGTATATATTTCTAGTTTAATCCCGGATTAGCCATTCATCAGGCTTTACAATACAAAACCTCTTCTCAGAGTTAATGTTGATATCATAACTGATATTCTGTCAGGAATATTGGTAGGACCGGAAGTGATCACCACATACCGGAAGTAGTTAGATTAAAGTGAAAGTAGAAGTTGTTAATGTAAACAAAAGGTTCAAACCTTACTATGTGGTCAACTTTATTAATTTGTTTTCTTTGTTAATAATTTTCATTTGAAGATTTTTATTCGTCAGCTGTAAGTTGTATTTCTGTAGTTGTAGTATTCAATATCGATTATAAATAATAGATTGGCTGAATGTATATATATTATTTCTAGGCAGTGTAACTTCTCATAGCTGAGTTGAGTAGGTTTTACCATAAGCTAATTTTCCCCATATTCCCCAAGTCAAATCAAAGTATTCAGTATAGTATATATGTTCCTTATATACAGTAAATCATTATAATGTGTATGTAGTTCAATTTTATATGATTGTAACTCTTTTATTGACAACAGATACTTATATTGTACTGCTAGGTCAATGTCAATTGTAATGTAATTTACCAATATACTGTAATGTTACATTGTATATCAAATTATTGTGTACTGTTATATCATGTAACTCTTCACTCAGAGCTTGGACGACGAATAAACAACACCAATCTTAAGCAGCTGTCTATTTTATATTTCCAGAATACTCAATACTCTTCATCTTCCAACGATACAAAAACAAAAACAAAAAAAAAGTTATGAAACAGGCATCAGGTGGTCTTATAACGGGGGTGGTCTTTGTTGAGAGTTTTGTCATCTGAGTGATGTCAGTGAGGTCAATGATCACACAAGCTAGTACATATTACATTATATACATAGACAATTCATTGTGTTTAGTTAAAATGTGTTTTTCAATGTATAAGTAAACATACATCATCATATATTATCACCATCATTATCAGCCTATATCATCATCATCATGCATCATTATCAGCATATATATCATCATGCATCATATATATATCATCATCACATATTATCATCATCATCATGCATCACATATTATCATCATCATGCATCATATATCATCATCATCATCATCATCATCAAGCATCATATATCAGCATCATCATCGTCATGCATCATAAATTATCATCATCATCATGTATCATTATCAGCATATATCATCATGCATCATATATCATCATCATCATCACGCATCATATATCATCATCATCACAAATCATATATCATCATCATCATCATCATGCATCATAAATTATCATCATCATCATTATCAGCATATATCATCATGCATCATATATATATCATCATCACCATCATCATCATCATCATCATCCATCTTCCATCACCATCATCATGTATCATCATCTTTATCATCATAATTATCCTTATCAGCACCATCATTATTATAATCATCTTTCAAAGTCATTAATTTTCATCTTTATCATAATCATCATGCATCGTCATTGTCATCTTCATCATACATCATTACATATCACCATCATTATCATCATCATTACCATATCGCACATAACATACATTTATCATTATCATCCGCAACATCATTATCATCATCATAATCATCCTTCTCATGAATAGCTTCTTTTACTTTTTGCACACAGTTCACCCATGGGTACATTCACACCCATTCTCACACACATATAACTGACTGACTTCACAACAAACACACACAGATACAAAAAACATGTAAAACACATGAACAAACTACACATATAACAATTACACATCCTATCAAGGGAGAGAGAGAGAGAGAGAGAGAGAGAGAGAGAGAGAGAGAGAGAGAGAGAGAACTCGAGATTGCTATATTGTGGGGTTGTCTCACTCGTAAAAAAACCAACATTGTGGGGATAGTTGGGTTTTGTGGGGAGATAATTATCTCCCCACAATGAAAAGGTCATTTGTTCGCAATATTTTTGCTAAATCAATCTACAGTTAAAAGCCCTAGAATCCTCCTCACTAATACGGACAGTGAGAAATTGTAACTCTCACTGCACCGTGAAACGTACGTCTGACGATGCTGGGTAATTTTTGTTCGGAAGTGATCGGTATTTAACCTTAAGCTCATGTTAAAATTCTCTCCATCCTCACAACGTATGTTATGATGCTTATTAATATCACCAGATTCAATTAAACGCTCTATAGGTCACTCAAGCGTCTTGGTGAATAAGACAAAGATGAGATATATCCCACGTAATAAAGGATTCTTCCGCTTTAAAAGCTTTAGGATATATCCATTTTCACGTCTGAGGTAACTACAATAAGATATAGCGTGATGAAACTTCAGAATATGCAAAATCGGAGTTTAAAGCAGTCCTTTTCGCATTTGCAGGATTTCAGTGTCCTCTGATCTAATTTAATTTTGAACTTGATGTCACGTGGGAAATGGCGTGACACAGCAATTAAAATATAACAAACGTTCTTCCTCCGATTATAAGTCATCTATAGTTCATGTTAATAAGAACCGGCTGTAGCATGCCTACAATAAATAAGCAATTACCCACAATCTTCCCGCATTGTCTATCATTCATTCTCACTCCCAACAATTTCTAAGACAAAGATGAGACCTCCCCACAATTCGCCACCCCACATTATACCTCATTCATTCTCCTTCTCCACAATATCAAAAACACAGTACTGTAAGTGGTGGATGCGACACTTTATTTTCATATCTAAAATATCACTCTTGCAGAGCAATAAATGTTGCTACCCGATTTAAAATAATGTATAGCTGTAGTAATCGCTTCCTCTAAGCAGACCTACATGTGCCCAAAAAGCAGATTCATGGCATTTAGCTCAAAGTGGATGACCTTAAGCAATAGAGTAGACTATATTATACAAGAATAGAAGTGCCAAAATGTTCTGAAAGTACGCAAGCTGTTAAAAGTATATAACTCTACGTGTAAAAGATGGTGACAGATTGAAGATCACACAGACAAATATCAAGGAAAAGGCAAAGACAGAGTTTTCATGAATAAACAAGCATATAAAAACCAAATATCATGCCAGAGATATTAAAAATGCTTTGTGAATGAGTAAAATACTAAAAGAATCTATAGAAAAAAAAATCACGCTAATGAAAAACGCGTATCAGACCCAGATTAATGGACTATCTTGAGAGCAATAATAATTCGTTTTAGTGAAAAGAAGATCAGCCGTATCACAAATCGTCATTTGACCACTGGGCAGAAATATTAAACCTTGGTGAACCAATTTATAGAGACATTTGAAAACTTCATAGAAGATTAGTAGGAAAAATACAGTCGTAGATTTCCCGAAAGAAATCTTTAACCTCAAAATGACACACTGTAACAAGCATACTGAGTACTGTACGATACATATATGGTCCTTTTATCAGTGTCCTAGGTTAAATTCACATTTTTCAAGAAATGAATTGTCTAGAACACTGACAATACTTTTCTGAAAATTGTTATAGTGCCCCTGAGCCAATTGTCCTACAAGTTTGTCTGAAATATAATGGTCATTAATAGGTGTGTGAAGTGTCATCAAAATCCCTTATGATATGAAAAACGCTCGAGTGTTGGCAAGAATTTTCCAAAAAATAAATAAAAGTAACGGTATTAATGTGTTACTTAATTTACATTAACGACCTGCCGACCTACCTGATCCAAAATTGGCGTATCTATTTGCTGCCGCGAAGATACGCCAAAACTGCAGAAGACAAATTAAACCCTGGTCATGATTGCTCAGATTCCATATGGGCAACCGTAAAGATATGACCGTTGGGGAAATTACGAAATTATGGACGAGAGAATACCTCATAATTTATCGGACAAGTTTGAGTTTTTTGCTTATTAGGTCAAACTGAAGGTCAAAGTCACCGTTACTATTTTTGAAACTAAATACGCATGTAAGACGATTTTTTTATCAGCGCCTCGGCAGCTTCATTCCTGTAGGGGTCGTTATCAAATTTTACACAAATACAGAATATATATGGGACCATACTACGCTCCTCAAACCAAGTCGAGCTTCAGGGTTATCGGATCAATGTCAAGATCACTGTTACTGATTTAAGAAAGTCCTTGACAACGTTCAAACGGCTTCATTGCTTGAGGAATTTAGCTCAAACTTCACAATTACAAGGACCATACTGTCTTGGACAATTTTGAGCTTCAGAGATGTTGGGTTCAGGTCAAGATCATTGTTACTAACTTTTGTGGAAAATGCATTATCAACGCTCTAGCGGCAACTTCAAACAATTACATGTATTTACTCAACTAAACTCTTTGTATTTCTCCGCACTGTGATCCCCTTGTTGAAGATAATACTTGGCAACTTGTGTTCGTTGCAACGTCAATTTTTATTTAGCGGGTTATTGGTTTGTAATGAATCTTTACTCTGGGTTCTGAGCTACTTTACTACAAAAACTTTTAAAATGTTTGAAGCCATCCAAACTTTTCCTATAAAAATTAAAAGGTTTGAATGACATTGCTAATTACGTATATTTCGAAACGTTATTTTAACTTGTATAATCAACATTGTTTTATTTGAAAACTTTTAACATTTCTTACGAATTTTCTATTTTGAATGAGCATCTATATTTTCTCATAAGTACTAGTGATTCTGGCAAATACTCCCTTACAACATCAAATAGGAAGGCGATAACTCCGTAAGTATCTAATTCATTACCACTCCCAACAATTTCAAATACAACGGTGAGACTTCCGTCAAACCGTCACCACAATGTACCTCTTTCATTCTCGCTCCTCACAATATTGCCAGTACAAATATGTGTTCTCTCCAAGTACCTCACCCCAAAATGTATCTCATACATTCTCTCTCTCCACAATATCGAATAAAAAGGCAAGACTTCCGTCAAACCGTCAACCCATAATGTACTTTTTTCATTCTCTGTTAATCTCACAAAATATATCAAATACAAAAATGTGTTCTATCCAAGCATATCACCCCACAATGTATCTCATTCATTTTCTCTCCCCACAAATCCAAGGATAAAGGTGAGATTTCCGTCAAACCGTCACCCCACAATCTACCTCTTTCATTCTTAGTCCCCCCAATATCGAATACAACGGTGAGACTTCCGTCAAACCATCATCCCACAATGTACTTCTTTCATTCTCACAAAATACAAATGTATATCAAATACAAAAATGTTTTGCTCCAAGCATATCACCCCACAATGTATCTCATTCACTTTCTCTCCCCACAAATCCAAGGATAAAGGTGAGATTTCCTTCAAACTGTCACCCCACAATGTACCTCTTTAATTCTCACTTCTCAAAATATATCTAATACTAAAAATGTGTTTTCTCCAAGCATATCACCCCACAATATATCTCATTCATTTTCTCTCCCCACAAATCCAAGGATAAAGGTGAGATTTCCTTCAAACCGTCACCCCACAATGTACCTCTTTAATTCTCACTCCTCAAAATATATCAAATACAAAAATGTGTTTCCTCCAAGCATATCACCCCACAATGTATCTCATTCATTCTCTCTCCCCACAAACCAAAGGATAAAGGTGAGATTTCCTTCAAACTGTCACCCCACAATGTACCTCTTTAATTCTCACTTCTCAAAATATATCAAATACAAAAATGTGTTTTCTCCAAGCATATCACCCCACAATGTATCTCATTCATTTTCTCTCCCCACAAATCCAAGGATAAAGGTGAGATTTCCTTCAAACCGTCACCCCACAATGTACCTCTTTAATTCTCACTTCTCAAAATATATCAAATACAAGAATGTGTTTTCTCAAAGCATATCACCCCACAATGTATCTCATTCATTCTCTCTCCCCACAAACCCAAGGATAAAGGTGAGATTTCCTTCAAACTGTCACCCCACAATGTACCTCTTTAATTCTCACTTCTCAAAATACATCTAATACTAGAATAGTGTTTTCTTCAAGCATATCACCCCACAATGTATCTCATTCATTTTCTCTCCCCACAAATCCAAGGATAAAGGTGAGATTTCCTTCAAACCGTCACCCCACAATGTACCTCTTTAATTCTCACTTCTCAAAATATATCAAATACAAAAATGTGTTTTCTCCAAGCATATCACCCCACAATGTATCTCATTCATTCTCTCTCCCCACAAACCCAAGGATAAAGGTGAGATTTCCTTCAAACTGTCACCCCACAATGTACCTCTTTAATTCTCACTTCTCAAAATATATCAAATACAAAAATGTGTTCTCCCTCAGTACATCACCCCCATATTGTATCTCATTCATTCTCTCCTCACAAACCCAAAGATAAAGGTGAGATTTTCGACAAACTGTCAACTAACAACGTTCCTCTTTCATTTTGTCTTCCCACAATATTAAATACAAAGGTGGGACCTGTCCAGAGTCCGTCATACCATGATTTACCTCATTCATTCTATAAACAATAATAATCTTTATTCAGTATCAAAGACCTCCAGCCCACAGTACAATGTAGACGTATTACATGATATTCGTTCCAAAATACATAGAAGATTTTAACTAATATACACATATAAAAACAAAGTGTTGAAGTGTGTATACATACAGTGCAGTTTTAAAAACTAAATTGATTATGTAAAAGTATAATCCAATCAAATTCATACAAGTTGCTGTATAAGGTCATAATACATTTAAGGCAAATCATGGTTGTGAATCATACAGCTAAACAATGTTTGTCAAAGAAATCGTACACTTAATAACATATGTATATATTCTCATTCTTGTATATGTACATCTCTGTAATTTTCACCGAGTCTTAATGCATTTCTTAAGAAAATTTCCGAAATTTCACGATGCCGCACATCACTTTACGATGTACAAAACTTGTCAATAAAGTCTTTTTGTGACACATGTGTAGCACTCACAGAGAAAGTGAAGTTGATCTTCAACCACATAGATACCATACTCAGTGAGAAAATATAGTTTCTTTCTGATCTATCAACACATTTTCTCTATCAGCATGATGTTCACTGCATCGAAAAGGGTTACTGCATTACCTACATTAAATCTGCGTTAGGAACGTACCTGTAATCTATATTTCTGAAACACAGCGTTGTACCAGGATTGTAAAAATACATTAAATATGAGTCTACTTGTCACATTTTGTTGAAAAGGTCAACTTTTAATATTACCTGGTTTAATAACAATTCACAAATTACAGAGTAAAACTTATCATTTTGTTCTTGTGACTCTACCTGCAGAGTCAAAGAAACATAATCTCATAGCAGGCTCTAGGGTCTCACTTAGAACGCATGCATACTATTTTTCAACCAATGCTTCACACATCGAAGCATATGTGTTACATGTAAAGAATATCTTCCCAATTCATCATATATTAGTTTTGTTTGCACTGAAGTGTACACCCGAGATGAACCTTCAAAACCTCAGAGGTACAGATTGTATAACATCCTCTTTTGAAAAGCCTCAAACGCAAGATTGGTGTTATCATGTGGTCGTTGAAGACAAAACTCGATCTTGGTGTCTAATCTGCCAGCATGAATGACATTTTGAAGCATATATAAAACCTTACCAGTTTGTTGTGTCAGAGTGCTGCGACACAGACCCAAGGAGATTTTCGGAGCGAAAATGCCACCCAGATATTTATAGATAAAAAAAAACCCTAATAATTTCAATACGTTTGCCTTTTCAAAATCAACTTTTGTCCATTTTCAATGATACTTCCTCTTCTAAACACAATAATCTTGGTATCTCCAAGATTGGCTTTCATTCTAGATTTTTCAAAAAAATATGAAACACTATCTACAAATGTATAGTCACAGAATCGGATCGGATGGAAATGTCATCAGCATTTAGTATCGATGTAATAATATCAACATTCAGTTGCAATACACCACGACATTCTTTGTCTCGCAACATTTCAAGTAGTTCATTCAAAAACAGCACAAAAAAGCAGATGATTCACCATACAGCTCTGTCTGATTCCAACATTAGATTTAAAAGTTCAATACGTCAACCTTTATCCAGGATTTAAACTTGGAACATATACATCGTACCATTGTTCTATCAAGATACAGTACAGCCTCTCCATTGTTCGTGTTAGATACTTTTAAACAAGAGCGTGTAAAACAAAAAATATAATCTGTATTGTACATGTATTACTAAAACCAGCTCTATAGCCAATCTAGTTTTTCACACAATTTGTTATATGCATCACACCACAAATTTAACCTACCTTTATTATGTATTGGTGAAATGATTGGCATCGCGTTAACAGCCAGTCACTCACATTCACTATCCCACCATTTGGGCTGTCCAACCTTCCTGTCAACATCGCTACTTTTACAGACGAACATATTAGGTAAAATAGGGTTGGTTCAAATTTAGATGTTCTTTTCTAGTAATGGCAAACCAATACAATTTATAACGACCACGAAACTGAAAATCCTAACAAGATATTTACACCTACATTAATGATCACGCATCGGATACCATTCATAATGATCTTCTAAATCACATTTACATTTCTGATTCTATAAAACCAGAACTCAATATATACGCTGTATCATTATAAGCAACACAGAAAATATTGCTGTGTCATGAAAATCCCAATTCAGACTCATTCGATGAAATTTTTACACGGAGACTCCTTAAAAAGGCGTCTTCTGCTTCGTCGACAACACCTGTAAATCTTGGTGAATACAAACGCACGAAAATAGGTCATTATGACGACCAGAAACTGATCATAGTCAACTTGTTGTGAGCTTGTCTGTCAATTAAACACTTTAGATTGGAGGATGCAGGAATGATGCTATCCCGAAATGAAAAGCACAAAAGGGAAATTCAAATCACCACGCTTATAATTTATTACACAGCTAGTAAGATGAAATATTGTAAGATAGTTGGTAAGAGGGTTTTTTTCAGTGAAATTAGTATTTGTAGTGAGGAAGCATGTACATATAAATGTAGAGAGTATACTAGCTCAGACTAACGGGAATTTCCCTTTAGCTTAGTGGTTGGATGTTTGCCTTGAGAGCAAATGATCGCTAGTTCGAGCGCCAGTGCGGGCAAGGTATTTTCATTACTCCTTCCTATTATAGATTCGGTGCCGATGACCACCCCAAGTGAAAGCTATAGGAGATTGAGAGACTTCATTGGAGCTATTAAAGAACCTTGGTTGTGGTTGACTTCGGGGGCGAAGACTTTGTGAAGGAGGGAATAGTGTAAAATTAGAGAGTATACTATTTTTGAGATCAACTTATTAGCTCTGACAAGTGGGAATTTCCCTTTAGCCTAATGGTTGGATATTTGTCTTGAGAGCGAATGGTCGCTAGTTCTAGCCCAGGGCGGGCAGGGTATTTTCATTACTCCTTCTTATAATTAATCATAGAAAGAAAAATGGAGTTTATGAAGGTGACCTTTTAGGATGGCCACACGTCCGCGCATCGGTTGTGCGCAACCAATGAAACAAAAATCGTGTCAGTTGTCGTCAGTGCTATAGGCCTATAGGTCTCTGATGTTTGAAGTCATATAATTGAAAAACTGAAAATAAATTAACAATATTGGAACAAATTTCTACCTTTTAAGCATGCATATCGGAAAATTATCTAATAAAAATCAGTATGTTTTACGATTCTAAAGTGATATAACTTATTCGAATTGGTGATATCACTTATTCGTTTCATTAAGTGATATCACCTATTCGAATTGGTGATATCTATGGGGCGCCGTTTTACTATTTATTCCCATTTGGTGATATCACCTATTCGAATAGGTGATATCACATATTCAATCAGTGATATCACCTATTCGAATAGGTGATATCACTCATTCGAATAGGTGATATCATTTAATGAAACGAATACGTGATATCACTCATTCGAATAGGTGATATTACCCATTGGAATAGGTGATATCACTTAAAAATATTCTTAAGTGATATCACCTATTCGAATTGGTGATATCACCTATTCGTTTCATTAAGTGATATCACCTATTCGAATGAGTGATATCACCTATTCGAATTGGTGATATCACCTATTCGTTTCATTAAGTGATATCACCTATTCGAATGGGTGATAACACTTAATGAAACGAATAGGTGATATCACTCAAATGGGAATAGATAGTAAAACGGCGCCCCATAGATATCACCTATTCGAATGGGTGATATCACTTAATGAAACGAATAGGTGATTTCACTTATCCGAATAGGTGATATCATTCATTCGAATAGGTGATATCACTTAAAAAGTTCTTAAGTGATATCACCTATTCGAATAGGTGATATCTACAAATCGGAATAAATAGTAAAACGGCGCCCCATAGATATCACCTATTCGAATGGGTGATATCACTTAATGAAACGAATAAGTGATATCACTTATTCGAATAGGTGATATCACCTATTCGAATTGGTGATATCACCTATTCGTTTCATTAAGTGATATCACCTATTCGAATGGGTGATAACACTTAATGAAACGAATAGGTGATATCACTTATCCGAATAGGTGATATCACTCAAATGGGAATAGATAGTAAAACGGCGCCCCATAGATATCACCTATTCGAATGGGTGATATCACTTAATGAAACGAATAGGTGATTTCACTTATCCGAATAGGTGATATCATTCATTCGAATAGGTGATATCACCAAATCGGAATAAATAGTAAAATGGCGCCCCATAGATATCACCTATTCGAATGGGTGATATCACTTAATGAAACGAATAGGTGATATCACTTATTCGAATAGGTGATATCACTCTCACCAAATAGGAATAAATAGTAAAACGGCGCCCCATATAACTAGATTTGATCAAGATCAAAACACGGGATTTCCAACAAGAAAATGATCGCAGACATGTTCTCGTTCTGACGAACGCTTTTGTACGTTTTACCTACGATTTCTCTTCGTTTCTCTTCGCTTCCCTTCTTTAAACAATCTTAAAATAACGTTATCTTTCACATACGATGAAAATACACCGTTTTAAAAGAATTTGAATTTTTCGATTTTGAATCATTTGACCTCCGTGAATCGTATATCTCGTACCTTGTATCGTGTTTACTGTACTGTGAATCGTGTATCCCGTACCTTGTATCGTGTTTACTGTACTGTGAATCGTGTATCCCGTACCTTGTATCGTGTTTACTGTACTGTGAATCGTGTATCCCGTACCTTGTATCGTGTTTACTGTACTGTGAATCGTGTATCCCGTACCTTGTATCGTGTTTACTGTACTGTTAATCGTGTATCCCGTACCTTGTATCGTGTTTACTGTGCTGTGATTCGTGTATCCCGTACCTTGTATCGTGTTTACTGAACAGTGAATCGTGTATATCATACCTTGTATCGTGTTTACTGAACAGTGAATCGTGTATATCGTACCTTGTGTCGTGTTTACTGTACTGTGAATTGTGTATCTCGTACCTTGTATCGTGTTTACTGAACAGTGAATCGTGTATCTCGTACCTTGTATCGTGTTTACTGAACAGTGAATCGTGTATATCGTACGTTGTATCGTGTTTACTGTACTGTGAATTGTGTATCTCGTATCGTGTTTACT
Source organism: Pecten maximus (assembly GCF_902652985.1). Taxonomy (NCBI): domain Eukaryota; kingdom Metazoa; phylum Mollusca; class Bivalvia; order Pectinida; family Pectinidae; genus Pecten; species Pecten maximus. The sequence continues at coordinate 31,969,569 of NC_047033.1, forward strand.
GTATTGTGAATCCTGTTCCATGTATCGTGTATCCCGTATTGTATCATGTATCCAGTAATATTTATCGTCTATCCCGTATCGTGTATTCCATAGCGTGTGTACCGTATATGGTACCTTGTATCGTGTTTACTGTACCCTGTATCTCGTACCTTGTATCGTGTTTACTGAACCGTGAATCGTGTATCTCGTACCTTGTATCGTGATCGTGTTTGTCATACCGTGTATCGTGTTTACTGAACCATATATCGTGTATCCCGTACAACGTATCGTGAATCCCGTAACGTGTATTGTGTATACTGTACCATGTATCTCGTACCAAGTACCGTGTATCTCGTATCAAGTATCGTGTATAACTACAGTGTACCATGTATCATGCATACCGTACCGTGTATCTTGTACCAAGTACCGTGTATCTCGTACCAAGTATTGTGTATACCGTTCCGTGTTTCGTGTTTACTGTACCGTATATAGTGTAGCACACACCATGTATAGTGTTTACTGTATCGGATGTCGTGTATCCCGTAAAAATATTGTGAATCCTGTACCGTGTATCGTGTATACCATACCGTTATCTTCGGGTTTTTTGTTTGTTTGTTTTTGTTTTCGTTTTGATGATTTAACCTTGAAACGTTGCAAATATCTTCATAGGAGCATTTTCTTCTATAGAGGATCAAAATAAACAGATTTTAAAAGAATTTGAAATTTTTGATTTTTTGTCATTTGACCTCGGTGACCTTGAACGAAGGTCAAGGTCAATGAAAAGTAAAATAATTTGTAGGCATTTGTACATGCTATGACTGTGCCAAATATCATATCTGTGTATGTAAAGATATTGGAGCAGAGGGTAATTAAGTGCATTTTTGGGGCAAATTTGAATTTTGGCGGGAAAACGAACATTTTTCAAAGTGCCATTTATACGTCATTTTTTAACGCACAACCATAAAACTTGCACAGTTCGTCTTGATTAATCATGCACTTTGTAATGCAATCAAAACATTAACTCATTTTGAATTTTGAATTTTTGAACTTGATTTGACCTCGCGCTTAGACCTTGACCTTGACATATTTTCTGATAACATATCGCAGAGAAAAGTGAGCCCCGCCAATGAACTACAAGTTGCACTGATTGTGCAAGGATCAATACGAACGAACAAAGAGCTCGAGTAAAAAGAATTTTTTTTAATTTTATTTTTTTTTATTATTTGACCTTGAATGTAGGATCAAGGTCAATGAAAAGTAACTTCTTTTGTAGCTATTCATACGTTCTATCGTTGTACCAAAAATAAAGTCTGTAGGTGTATAAATGAAGGAGCTGAAAGCAATTAAGTGCATTTTTGCCTGATTTTTGAATTTTGGCGGGAAAAACTTTGAAATTTTCAAAGTGCCATATCTCCGTCAGTTTATATCCGATTATCAAAAAATTTGCGCACTCCGTCTCAGTGGTTCATGCCCTTTCAAGCGAGATGAAAAAAATATTTAGTTTCAGAAATTTTTGTCTGACATTTTGTTTACCCCATAGCGAGGTCGTGACCTTGACATATTCTCTCATAAGATGGCATAGATAAAAGTTAGCCCCGACCATGATCTACAAAACTCACTAGGTGCCTATGGAATCGAACGAACTTTCATGAAGTTATGGCCGTTCTAAAATCGTTTTTAAAAAATCTATTTTTAGATCTGTGACCTTGACCTTTGAAGTTATGATCACCAAAATGTTAGTGTAATGTTCGGCTTGAAGTTCTCTATCATGTACTAAAATATGAACGTTTTGTCCGTTTCCGTTTTCGAACGAAAGTGTTATCAAGAAGTGTTAAGAATAATAAGAATAATAATAATAACTAGATTTGATCAAGATCAAAACACGGGATTTCCAACAAGAAAATGATCGCTGACATGTTCTCGTTCTGACGAACGCTTTTGTACGTTTTACCTACGATTTCTCTTCGTTTTCTACTCGATTTTTCTTCGTTTCCCTTCTTTAACCGATCAGTTGACCTTCTAACGTTGGAAACATCTTTAAAATAACCCTTTTCTTTCACATACGATAAAAATAAACCGGTTTAAAAGAATTTGAATTTTTAGATTTTGTATCATTTGACCTCCGTGAATCGTGTATCTCGTACCTTGTATCGTGTTAACTGTACCCTGTATCTCGTACCTTGTATCGTGTTAACTGTACCTGTATCTCGTACCTTGTATCGTGTTAACTGTACCTGTATCTCGTACCTTGTATCGTGTTTACTGTACCTGTATCTCGCACCTTGTATCGTGTTTACTGTACCTGTATCTCTCACCTTGTATCGTGTTTGCTGTACCTGTATCTCGTACCTTGTATCGTGTTTACTGTACCTGTATCTCGTACCTTGTATCGTGTTTACTGTACCTGTATCTCGTACCTTGTATCGTGTTTGCTGTACCTGAATCTCGTACCTTCTATCGTGTTACCTGTACTGTATATCATACCTTGTATCGTGTTTACTAAACAGTGAATCGTGTATCTCGTACCTTGTATTATGTTTATTGTACTGTGAATCGTGTATATCATACCTTGTATCGTGTTCACTAAACAGTGAATCGTGTATCTCGTACATTCTATCGTGTTAACTGTACCCTGTATCTCGTACCTTGCATCGGGTTTACTAAACCGTGAATCGTGTATCTCGTACCTTGTATTATGTTTACTGTACTGTGAATCGTGTATATCATACCTTGTATCGTTTTTACTGTACTGGGAATCCTGTTCAATGTATCATGTATCCTTAAACATTTATCGCCTATCCCGTCAACAAGAAAATGATCGCTGACATGTTCTCGTTCTGACGAACGCTTTTGTACGTTTTACCTACGATTCTCTTCGTTTTCTATTCGTTTTCTCTTCGCTTCCCTTCTTTAACCGATCAGTTGACCTTCTAACGTTGCAAACATCTTTAAAATAACGTTTTCTTTCACATACGATGAAAATATTTTGAAAATTTGAAATTTTCGATTTTTGATCATTTGACCTTTGTGACCTTGAGCGAAGGTCAAAATCAATGAAAAGCAATTAAGTTTGTAGCCTTTTGCCCAAGCTATCACTGTACCAAAAATCAAATCTGTATGTGTAAAGAGATAGGAGTAAAAGGAAATTTAGTGCATTTTGGGGACAAATTTGAATTTTGGCGGGAAAACAAACATTTTTCAAAGTGCCATTTCTACGTCATTTTTATCGCACGACCATAAAACTTGCACCGTTTGTCTTCATTAATCATGCACTTCCTAATGCAGTTAAAAAATTAACTCATTTTGAATTTTGAATTTTTGACCTTGACTTGACCTCGCGCTTAGACCTTGACCTTGACAAATTTTCTGATAACATATTGAAGAGAAAAGTGAGCCCCGCCAATGAACTACAAGATGCATTGATTGTTAAAGGGAAAAACGAACAGACAAAGAACCTGATTCAAAAGAAGTTTTGTTTTATTTTACTTTTTTGGCTTATTTGACCTTGAATGAAGTTCAAGGTCATTGAAAAATAACTTCTTTTGTAGCCACTATTACGTTCTATGGTTGTGCGAAATATCAAGTCTGTATGTGTTTTAATGAAGGAGCTGAAAAAAATTTAAGCATTTTTGCTCGATTTTTGAATTTTGGCGGGGAAAACTTCGAAATTTTCAAAGTGCCATATCTCCGTCATTTTTTATCCGATGATCAAAAAAATTTCACATTTCGTCTCAGTGCATTATACTCTTTCATTTACGATGGGACAAAATTCTTAGATCGAGAATTTTTTTTTCGACATTTTCTTTAACCCATAGCGAGGTCATGGGAATCCTGTTCAATGTATCATGTATCCTTAAACATTTATCGCCTATCCCGTCAAGAAAATGTTCTCTGATAAGATGGCATGGAGAAAAGTAAGCTCCGTAAATTATCTGCATGACACACTGAACCAGAACATAATAGAATGATCCCTTATGAAGTTATGAGCGTTTAAAAAACGTTTTAAAAAATTCTATTTATAGATCTGTGACCTTGACCTCTGAACTTATGAACATAAATTTGTTACGGGATCATCAGCTTGATGTTCTCTATCATGTACTAAAGCAAGAACGTTCTATCTGTTTTCGTTTTTGCGAGAGGTTGCTCACAAAAAAAGTGTTAAGAATAATAATAATAAGAAGAAGAAGAAAAAACATAACAATAACAATAGGGATTTCCATCCGAAATGGAAATCCCTAATTATACATATAATATGGTATGAATGGTGATCCTGCTGTAGAATCTATGACACGAGAATATTTATGTTGAGGGAGAGGATTTGCATTGACTGTGTCATCTTGGTAAAAAATTCTCAAGACTGGAAGGAAGTTAAAAATAATTAGGAGGCAGCTTTATGTCATTATTGGATTAAAATGCGGGCGATTAGGAGTGAGAAATCGAAAATTTGATAACAGAACGAGTCAGCTGTCGACTATTGAAAAGAAATGAGACAAACAAGTGAGAGGTTTATTGTGAGGAACATGTTTATGTTTTAATGTCTCTGGCCTACATTATAATGTCTCTGGCCTACATTATAATGTCTCTGGCCTACATTATAATGTCTCTGGCCTACATTATAATGTCTCTCGTAAACGGCAACAGTCATTCAAGATATTAAATTTCCCGCTATAGGCCTAAAGAGGGGTGATGTATAGAGTAATTTCTCTTCGGAACCGATCGCGGTGTTTGATGAAACCGTACGAGGAGTGCCGAATGTTTTGTTAGCGCGCGACATTTTATGGGGAGAGGAAGAGGGACCTCAAGAGTACAGCCACAGATCTAGAATAAGGTGAGACTTTTTGTGCAGTATGGTTCTCGTGATAGGGATGATAATTGTGTTCAACGATAGAGGCATCGAAATAATACAAAGCTTGGTTGAACATCTAGCATATAAGGAATATGATAATGGCACTCTTGTGAAGTTTGAAGACTGTTTAGATTTTCGCATTGCAAAGTGTGCTTTGCGAGAGGAAAATATCGCACACGAGGTGTTTGAATTCAAGGAAAGACGCCATTTCATCTTTCATACGAAGATCGAAGAAGATAATACAGAGGTATAGAACCTAGAAACACACTTTCGTGAATAACTAAAGTTGGGAGCTGTGGCAGTAAACCCCATGTTTTATCAAGGAGAACTTGGTCTAGGCTAGCTAAAGTATGAGAAAATTTAGGTAGGCTACTGTAGCCTAGAGAGTTCCTGTTATATTAAACGGATAAAAGTATTTGAAGTTTATGGGGAGGGACGATTCGAAGGTAAAACGCATATATAAAACATCCACATAAATGTTACTTTTTGTCTGTTTAGAATCCTGGATTAAAAATGCTGTGTTGGCAGATTTAACAGTAATAGAGTTATAGTAGGCATAGATTCTAGTGTTTGCTTATTTTTATTGGTACATGTACAGTATAGACTGTAATCCTAACGAAGAAAAGAGAAATAAATGTGCGAGAAGTTTATACCAATATTTTTGAGAAACAGATTTTATGGGGAGACATTTTACATAGCTTTAGATTATATAAATACATGTGCCTATTGCCTAGCCCTTGCATGCATGTGTCATTCAGCTTTTGAAACATTTGTTTACATGTTTGCATTTTTCAAATACAAATACAGCTGTTTATTAAATAAATTAATTTATATTGCATCATAAAAGGATCTATTTCATTTTCTGCTTTGATAATTTCAGAACTATATATTCCTCCTTTAAGTGCACTTAGATATAGTCTGTGTATTAATTTAGAGAATGCCAAGCTGTATTCATGTTGCATAAGGACTGATCTCAACATTGAACCAATTATCAAGCAATGGATGCTGTTACAGTTGGGGAACTTCCAGTTGGAATAGCTTTGTTTGTTTGTGACATGGAATTCAGTCAAGCAATTTCATTTTGTAATGATTTTTCCATGGATGTGATGGACACCAATGTGTTTATTTTCAATGCAATAATATACTTTGATGAGAAAGAATTACAATCCAGCAAAGCATTTTGCTTTCAAAACCATTTTGATGTCAAGTTCTTGTTGCCGCATTAAAAACATTATGACTACATATGTCATATTGAAGTTATTAGCAGGTATGAAATTAGGATATCATTTTTCAATTATTTGACAGGAAGTCCAAGTAGGAATATACATAATAATGTATTTTATTACATTTTTACCAGTGAAATATCAAAAAATATTCATTCTATAAAAGTGATATTTTTCACTAGTGACAAATATCACTTTTGCTGATTTGACCAATCAAATCAATGATTAGAAAATACCAAAATAATTGACCAATCAGAAAGCCCGACATATATGTCAGCACCTGGACAGGGGAAACTACATTTGTTGTATACAAATTATCGCTGTAGTCCTAGTTAGCATACGGGGTAGGGTTTTCGTTGAT
>NC_047033.1:31976477-32045891 GCF_902652985.1 Pecten maximus
GCGATCTATTACCTCCGGCGGAGACGTAGGTTTATCTGATCAGAGTTATTAAAGGAATTTAACCAACTCTACGACACTAAGTACACTATTATGTATATTAGACATAGGTATATGTGGTACAAGCAAAACAATTTAATTTGAAATGATAAACAATAGAACATCATATCTGCATTTTGAATTAAAATGAAAGGAAAAAGAAAAAAAAGGGAAAGTAATTGGGGAACAAAAGGAGAAAACTTAGTAACGATGTAGAACGAAGGAATTATAAGTATATATAGTGTGACTTTAAGTGTGAGATTATCTTAACACTATGTTTAAACAATTAACATTTTTGTGTATAAAGTACATGTAGCATCCCCTGAGCGGCGTAAGTGAACTCTGTTTAGTCGTGAGTGTTATAATCACCCTCGACAATCATTTACTCTGCACATTTAAATCAGCTATAAAACGCACCTGCTGTCAAAATTTGAGAGATGAAAACCACCAAAATTTTAAAATCACAATCCCGGACAGGAAGTAGATAATACGATAATCTCGGATATCGGAATAAAAGTCGAAAGTTATCGCTTAGAACTTGAAACCGATGTAACACCCTTTTGTTCACTGAATTAAATTGTTGTTAGATTTACATTTGTTCTATGTGAATATCAACCACTATCGGACACTTATGAATTAATTTGCATCTAACACCGGGTATAAATCTAATTAAATGTAATCTTATAGAAAACATGTATATAATGGTTGTAGGTAGGTAGTGTGTACAACAATGCCTTTCTGTTACACCTTTTACTGTCTGAGAGATAGAAATATCTATTAGATAAGGCAAGGACAGTTTGAGAGACGGAGATATCTATTGGGTAAGTCAAGGACAGTTTGAGAGACGGATATATCTATTGGGTAAGCCAGGGTCAGTTTGAGAGACAGAGATATCTATTGGGTAAGCCAGGGTCAGTTTGAGAGACAGAGATATCTATTGGGTAAGCCAAGGACAGTTTGAGAGACAGAGATATATATTAGATAACCCAAGGACAGTTTGAGAGACAGAGATATATATTGGGTAAGCCAAGGACTGTTTGAGAGACAGAGATATTTATTGGGTAAGCCAGGGACTGTTTGAGAGACAGAGATATATATTGGGTAAGTCAAGGACAGTTTGAGAGACAGAGACATATATTGGGTAAGCCAAGGACAGTTTGAGAGACGGAGATATCTATTGGGTAACCCAAGGACAGTTTGAAAGACAGAGATATCTATTGGGTAAGCCAGGAACAGTTTGAGAGACGGAGATATATATTGGGTAAACCAGGGACAGTTTGAGAGACAGAGATATCTATTGGGTAACCCAAGGACAGTTTGAGAGACAGAGATATCTATTGGGTAACCCAAGGACAGTTTGAGAGACGGAGATATATATTGGGTAAACCAGGGACAGTTTGAGAGACAGATATATCTATTGGGTAAGCCAATGACTGTTTGAGAGACAGATATATCTATTGGGTAAGCCAGGGACAGTTTGAGAGACGGAGATATATATTAGATAACCCAAGGACAGTTTGAGAGACAGAGATATCTATTGGGTAAGCCAAGGACTATTTGAGAGACAGAGATATCTATTGGGTAAGCCAAGCATAGTTTGAGAGACGGAGATATCTATTGGGTAAGTCAAGGACAGTTTGAGAGACAGAGATATCTATTGGGTAAGCCTAGGACAGTTTGAGAGACAGAGATATATATTGGGTAAGCCAGGGACAGTTTGAGAGACAGAGATATCTATTGGGTAAGCCAGGGACAGTTTGAGAGAAAGAGATTTCTATTGGGTAAGCCAAGGACAGTTTGACAGACAGAGATATATATTGGGTAACCCAAGGACAGTTTGAGAGACAGAGATATCTATTGGGTAAGCCAAGGACAGTTTGAGAGACGGAGATATCTATTGGGTAACCCAAGGACAGTTTGAGAGACAGAGATATCTATTGGGTAACCCAAGGACAGTTTGAGAGACGGAGATATATATTGGGTAAACCAGGGACAGTTTGAGAGACAGATATATCTATTGGGTAAGCCAGGGACAGTTTGAGAGACAGCGATATCTATTGGGTAAGCCAGGGACAGTTTGACAGACAGAGATATATATTGGGTAACCCAAGGACAGTTTGAGAGACAGAGATATCTATTGGGTAAGCCAAGGACAGTTTGACAGACAGAGATATATATTGGGTAAGTCAAGGACAGTTTGAGAGACAGAGATATCTATTGGGTAAGCCTAGGACAGTTTGAGAGACAGAGATATCTATTGGGTAAGCCAAGGACAGTTTGACAGACAGAGATATATATTGGGTAAGCCAAGGACAGTTTGAGAGACAGAGATATCTATTGGGTAAGCCTAGGACAGTTTGAGAGACAGAGATATCTATTGGGTAAGCCTAGGACAGTTTGAGAGACAGAGATATCTATTGGGTAAGCCTAGGACAGTTTGAGAGACAGAGATATCTATTGGGTAAGCCAAGGACAGTTTGAGAGACAGAGATATCTATTGGGTAAGCCAAGGACAGTTTGAGAGACAGAGATATCTATTGGGTAAGCCAGGGACAGTTTGAGAGACGGAGATATCTATTGGGTAAGCCAAGGACAGTTTGAGAGACAGAGATATATATTGGGTAAGCCAAGGACAGTTTGAGAGACAGAGATATCTATTGGGTAAGCCAAGGACAGTTTGAGAGACAGAGATATATATTGGGTAAGCCAGGGACAGTTTGAGAGACGGAGATATGTTTTAGGTAAGCCAGGAACTGTTTGAGAGACAGAGATATATATTGGGTAAGCCAATGACTGTTTGAGAGACAGAGATATATATTGGGTAAGCCAGGGACAGTTTGAGAGACAGAGATATATATTGGGTAAGCCAGGGACAGTTTGAGAGACAGAGATATTTATTGGGTAAGCCAAGGACTATTTGAGAGACAGAGATATCTATTGGGTAAACCAGGGACAGTTTGAGAGACAGAGATATCTATTGGGTAAGCCAAGGACAGTTTGAGAGACGGAGATATATATTGGGTAAGTCAAGGACTATTTGAGAGACAGAGATATCTATTGGGTAAGCCAAGCACAGTTTGAGAGACAGAGATATCTATTGGGTAAGCCAAGGACAGTTTGAGAGACAGATATATCTATTTGGTAAGTCAAGGACAGTTTGAGAGACAGAGCTATATATTGGGTAAGTCAAGGACAGTTTGAGAGACGGAGCTATCTATTGGGTAAGCCAGGGACAGTGTGAGAGTCAGGGATATATATTGGGTAAGTCAAGGACAGTTTGAGAGACAGAGATATATATTGGGTAAGTCAAGGACAGTTTGAGAGACAGATATATCTATTTGGTAAGTCAAGGACAGTTTGAGAGACGGAGATATATATTGGGTAAGTCAAGGACAGTTTGAGAGACAGATATATCTATTTGGTAAGTCAAGGACAGTTTGAGAGACAGAGATATATATTGGGTAAGCCAGGGACAGTTTGAGAGACAGAGATATCTATTGGGTAAGCCAGGGACTGTTTGAGAGACAGAGATATATATTGGGTAAGCCAAGGACAGTTTGAGAGACGGAGATATCTATTGGGTAAGCCAGGGACAGTTTGAGAGACAGAGATATCTATTAGATAAGACAGGGACAGTTTGAGAGACGGAGATATTTATTGGGTAAGCCAGGGACAGTTTGAGAGACAGAGATATATATTGGGTAAGCCAAGGACAGTTTAGTAGTTCATAAAATTTGTCTCAAGAGCAACTCAATTCATCGCCCAATGAAATCGACCAAAGCAACATTCAATCCTTAACTGAAAGAGGTAGCCATTGACATAAGACACAGAGAGTTTTAACGATAGACATGCTGTATTGACCTAGATTCACATGACGACTGTCGCGGATTGACCTAGATTCACAAGACGACTGTCAGGGATTGAAATAAATTTACATGACGATTGTCAGGGATTAACCCAGATTGACTTGACGATTGTCAGGGATTAACCCAGATTGACATGACGATTGTCAGGATTGAACTAGATTCACATGACGATTGTAAGAGGTTAACCTAAACCTAAATGAACCCAAAATAACATTGGTCTACTAAAGTGATGAGCAGTTTACTAAAGTTAGGGCCCGTAACTCCTCCATTACAGAGTTCTTCACTTTGTTCGTGTCAAGAGGATAATTTTGCTCATATTTGAGCTATAGGAATATGATAACCATTCACAGACAACAAAACCCGCTGATATATATATATATCGGGTGCTATCAGAAGTTCCACTAATAATATTAATATTGTGTTCATAGTATTCTTTCAATTTGTCAATTTGGGGTTATAACTGCGATTTGGTATTTGGAATACGAGTTCAGTTTAGGATTACGATATACGGTTAGGACTATTATTTGGGGTTAGGATTTCGATTAAAGTTTAGGAATTCGATTTAGGGCTAGGATAACGATTTAAGGTTAGGACTACGATTTGGGGCTAAAACTACGATTAAGGTTAGGATTACGATTCAAGTTTAGGAATTCGATTTAGGGCTTGGATTACGAATTGACGTTAGGACTAGGATTAAGGGGTACTATTATGATGTAAGCTTTGGGTTAAGATTTTGTTTATTTGCCGCTCTTACGATTTTAGGAATGCCCACTAATTAGCAATCAACTGTAAGGTTTGAGTGTATATACATCATTAACCCACAGTATCTATAACCTACATCAGGTACATCATAAACCCACAGTATCGATAACCTACATAAGGTACACCATTAACCCACAATATCGATAACCTACATCAGGTACATCATTAACCCACAGTATCGATAACCTACATCAGGTACATCATTACCCCACAGTATCGATAACCTACATCAGGTACATCATTAACCCACAGTATCTATAACCTATATAAGGTACATCATTAACCCACAGTATCGATAACCTACATAAGGTACATCATTAACCCACAGTATCGATAACCTACATCAGGTACATCATTAACCCACAGTATCGATAACCTACATCAGGTACATCATTAACCCACAGTATCGATAACCTACATCAGGTACATCATTACCCCACAGTATCGATAACCTACATCAGGTACATCATTAACCCACAGTATCGATAACCTACATAAGGTACATCATTAACCCACAGTATCTATAACATACATCAGGTACATCATTAACCCACAGTATCGATAACCTACATCAGGTACATCATTAACCTACAGTATCGATAACCTACATAAGGTACATCATTAACCCACAGTATCGATAACCTACATAAGGTACATCATTAACTCACAGTATCGATAACCTACATCAGGTACATCATTAACCCGCAGTATCGATAACCTACATAAGGTACATCATTAACTCACAGTATCGATAACCTACATCAGGTACATCATTAACCCATAGTATCGATAACCTACATCAGGTACATCATTAACCCACAGTATCGATAACCTACATAAGGTACATCATTAACCCACAGTATCGATAACCTATATAAGTTACATCATTAACTCACAGTATCGATAACCTACATCAGGTACATCATTAACCCACAGTATCTATAACATACATCAGGTACATCATTAACCCACAGTATCGATAACCTACATCAGGTACATCATTAACCTACAGTATCGATAACCTACATCAGGTACATCATTAACCCACAGTATCGATAACCTACATCAGGTACATCATTAACCCACAGTATCGATAACCTACATAAGGTACACCATTAACCCACAGTATCGATAACCTACATAAGATACATCATTAACCCACAGTATCGATAACCTACATAAGGTACACCATTAACCCACAGTATCGATAACCTACATCAGGTACATCATTAACCCACAGTATCGATAACCTACATAAGATACATCATTAACCCACAGTATCGATAACCTACATAAGGTACACCATTAACCCACAGTATCGATAACCTACATAAGGTACATCATTAACTCACAGTATCGATAACCTACATCAGGTACATCATTAACCCACAGTATCTATAACATACATCAGGTACATCATTAACCCACAGTATCGATAACCTACATCAGGTACATCATTAACCTACAGTATCGATAACCTACATAAGGTACACCATTAACCCACAGTATCGATAACCTACATCAGGTACATCATTAACCTACAATATCGATAACCTACATAAGGTACATCATTAACCCACAGTATCGATAACCTACATCAGGTACATCATTAACCCACAGTATCGATAACCTACATCAGGTACATCATTAACCCACAGTATCGATAACCTACATCATGTACATCATTAACCCACAGTATCGATAACCTACATCAGGTACATCATTAACCTACAGTATCGATAACCTACATCAGGTACATCATTAACCCACAGTATCGATAACCTACATAAGATACATCATTAACCCACAGTATCGATAACCTACATATACCCATATATATTGGGTAAGCCAGGGACAGTTTGAGAGACAGAGATATATATTGGGTAAGCCAGGGACAGTTTGAGAGACAGAGATATCTATTGGGTAAGTCAAGGACAGTTTGAGAGACAGAGATATCTATTGGGTAAGCCAAGGACAGTTTGAGAGACAGAGATATATATTGGGTAAGCCAAGGACAGTTTGAGAGACAGAGATATATATTGGGTAAGTCAAGGACAGTTTGAGAGACAGAGATATATATTGGGTAAGCCAGGGACAGTTTGAGAGACGGAGATATATATTGGGTAAGCCAGGGACAGTTTGAGAGACGGAGATATATATTGGGTAAGCCAAGGACAGTTTGAGAGACAGAGATATATATTGGGTAAGTCAAGGACAGTTTGAGAGACAGAGATATATATTGGGTAAGCCAGGGACAGTTTGAGAGACGGAGATATATATTGGGTAAGCCAAGGACAGTTTGAGAGACAGAGATATATATTGGGTAAGTCAAGGACAGTTTGAGAGACAGAGATATATATTGGGTAAGCCAGGGACAGTTTGAGAGACAGATATATCTATTTGGTAAGCCAGGGACAGTTTGAGAGACAGAGATATTTATTGGGTAAGCCAGGGACAGTTTGAGAGACAGAGATATATATTGGGTAAGTCAAGGACAGTTTGAGAGACAGAGATATATATTGGGTAAGCCAGGGACAGTTTGAGAGACGGAGATATATATTGGGTAAGCCAGGGACAGTTTGAGAGACGGAGATATATATTGGGTAAGCCAAGGACAGTTTGAGAGACAGAGATATATATTGGGTAAGTCAAGGACAGTTTGAGAGACAGAGATATATATTGGGTAAGCCAGGGACAGTTTGAGAGACAGATATATCTATTTGGTAAGCCAGGGACAGTTTGAGAGACAGAGATATTTATTGGGTAAGCCAGGGACAGTTTGAGAGACAGAGATATATATTGGGTAAGCCAATGACTGTTTGAGAGACAGAGATATATATTGGGTAAGCCAGGGACTGTTTGAGAGACGGATATATCTATTGGGTAAGTCAAGGACAGTTTGAGAGACGGATATATCTATTGGGTAAGCCAAGGACAGTTTGAGAGACAGAGATATATATTGGGTAAGCCAGGGACTGTTTGAGAGACGGATATATCTATTGGGTAAGTCAAGGACAGTTTGAGAGACGGATATATCTATTGGGTAAGCCAAGGACAGTTTGAGAGACAGAGATATATATTGGGTAAGCCAGGGACAGTTTGAGAGACAGAGATATATATTGGGTAAGCCAGGGACAGTTTAGTAGTTCATAAAATTTGTCTCAAGAGCAACTCAATTCATCGCCCAATGAAATCGACCAAAGCAACATTCAATCCTTAACTGAAAGAGGTAGCCATTGACATAAGGCACATAGAGTTTTAACGATAGACATGCTGTATTGACCTAGATTCACATGACTGTCACGGATTGAACTAAATTTACATGACGATTACTACGATTTGGTATTTGGAATCCGAGTTCAGTTTAGGATTACGATATACGGTTAGGACTATTATTTGGGGTTAGGATTTCGATTAAAGTTTTGGAATTCGATTTAGGGCTTGGATTACGAATTGACGTTAGGACTAGGATTAAGGGGTACTATTATGATGTAAGCTTTGGGTTAAGATTTTGTTTATTTACCGCTATTACGATTTTAGGAATGCCCACTAATGAGCAATCAACTGTAAGGTTTGAGTGTATATACATCATTAACCCACAGCATCGATAACCTACATAAGGTACATCATTAACCCACAGTATCGATAACCTACATAAGGTACATCATTAACCCACAGTATCGATAACCTACATCAGGTACATCATTAACCCACAGTATCGATAACCTACATAAGGTACATCATTAACCCACAGTATCGATAACCTACATAAGGTACATCATTAACCCACAGTATCGATAACCTACATAAGGTACATCATTAACCCACAGTATCGATAACCTACATCAGGTACATCATTAACCCACAGTATCGATAACCTACATCAGGTACATCATTAACCCACAGTATCGATAACCTACATAAGGTACATCATTAACCCACAGTATCGATAACCTACATCAGGTACATCATTAACCCACAGTATCGATAACCTACATCAGGTTCATCATAAACCCACTGTATCGATAACCTACATCAGGTACATCATTAACCCACAGTATCGATAACCTACATCAGGTTCATCATAAACCCACTGTATCGATAACCTACATCGGGTACATCATTAACCCACAGTATCTATAACCTACATAAGGTACATCATTAACCCACAGTATCGATAACCTACATCAGGTACATCATTACCCCACAGTATCGATAACCTACATAAGGTACATCATTACCCCACAGTATCGATAACCTACATAAGGTACACCATTAACCAACAGTATCGATAACCTACATCAGGTACATCATTAACCCACAGTATCGATAACCTACATAAGGTACATCATTAACCCACAGTATCGATAACCTACATCAGGTACATCATTAACCCACGGTATCGATAACCTACATCAGGTACATCATTAACCCACAGTATCGATAACTAATGTTAAGGTGTACCATTCTAATTGCTGGATCAGATTAAAATGTTACGAATGTACAAATGTACATTTTCTGGGTTATTCTTTTCAACCCCAGACCTTTGATGATAATTTTATTAGCTCTTACTAGCCTAGTGACATATTTAGTAGAGGAATTCTTTTCAACAACAAATTAAACTTTACTCAAATGGAAGGTTTTTTTTATTTGACAATCGTGTACTGTGCAGCGTTTACGACAAGATCTCCATGTTTGATCATCAGACAACTCATCTTCCCATTGAAATAAGGTGGAACATTCAACTAACACGATACAGATTTGTCTTTGTATTTCCTATACATATACGAGTAAGTTCAGCCTTTCATTAAGATAATGAAGCGATACATGGGCACAAACCAGGTAATTAGACGGGGTTAATTTCTATAGTATACGTACATTTGTATATATTTTTCAGGTAAAATCCGAGTAGATCGTTATTTAATAGATACCCCGTGTATAAGCTTGACCGGGTAGATTCTACCTAAATCACGACCCTACCAGGGATATATATAGACATACATGTAATGTCGCCGTGTGGAGTTTCTGTTAAATACTAAACTTAATTAACTGTTATAGGAAATCCCCAATGGAAACTTTATATGAGATAAGAATTCAGAAGACAATAAATTCACCTGTCAAAGGAATGGATAGAGAATGAAAAGACGATGTAAACACGATGTGTAGTGATTATATAATTTATCACAGCTTGACATCCCGTAAACATCTGTAGTAGGTATTTTACCAATCGTAACTTCGGTATAAGTCAGTCTACTCTAACATGTACATGTAATAGGTAGTAAGTCGACCACACGCAGACTGAAATTAACAACTATTGTTAATAATCTACCGTATCAGTGTCAATATCCTGATGCAGCGCGAAGTTTGAACCTCATCCAGGAAATTTCTGAACAATGCGAAGTATGTGTGTCTCTGAAATTAACAGACCCTAGCCATGGTAAAACACACAAATAAATAAATACACTTGTAAATAAATAAATATATGAAATGAAAAATTTAATGATAAAATGCTAGAAAGATCTGCATGATGCGCACGTCGGTTTCTAGTACCTAACATGATCGGAAACGATAAGATAGATATCTTCAGGAGAACCACTGGTAAACAAACACACACAGGTAACGTCCGGATATCATCAACATTGTACGCGTAAATATAAATTATGATGATGGCATTATTGTAGTCTATTACTGAGGTTGATAGCCGGGTTTATCTAACCCAAGAAAATGTTCTAAATCTTTATAAATCAGACTCCACAATTATGGCTCAGTAAATATAATGGAATTCGTGGGTCGGTGTGTGAGCCCGGGACTAGCAACATAAACCTACATTTTACATCACCTGGCAAATAGTACACAGCTAAACTACCGATATTTATCGTCAAAGGTTTTAAAGCCCCAAACTTCCCAAAAAATGTACATGTTTACATTTTGACTTCTTTACAGATTTCAGACTTAATATATACATAACAAATTATTGCGAATCAAAACTGAAGGAAAATGTGTATTTGTGAAAGTACAGAGATAATTCCCAGAAATAATAACTGGGTCCGACGGACCTAGTAACTAGTAGAATTTTAGATTATTTGGGAGTAGGCGGCTTTAAATTCGATCACTAAAATCGACAATTTTTCGGCATAGCCGTATAATATTCTTTTGGCCCCGGGTATGACTCGACAGGTGGCGTTACCGGTCAAGATGAAGTAGGTGATTGGTCAATGTAGCGGTAGATGCAAAATGCAGATATGCAGTTAAGAACGAAACAAAGTAAAGATTGAACGCAAGCTGAATAAGTGGATGTATCTTTTCAAATGACACATTAATAAAATTATATTCCTGATTCAAATGCAGTCTTATCATCTTCGAAAATGATTCAAACTGATATAATTTTGTTATCCGTGCTGCAACGCATATAAGTTCGTTAATTTATTTCACCAGCAGTTTTATATTATAACAACCAGCATTAAAACTATGCCGTTTTATTCTTTTTAAAGATATTTTTTATTTAGTACAGTAGATTGCAGAGTTTATATTTTTGGTATTCGCCAGACATTTATTTACGTCGCCCGATACATATGATTATAAATCTGTTTTCCGCCACACATTTATTTACTTCGCCCGACACATATGTTAATGGTTATACAATATAATATGTATTTCTGGTAGCTTAACTTCGCCCGATACATATGATAGGGGTTACCCATGTAATACGTGAAACATACGTCCATGTACACACTGCAGTTCGATGAATCTTAGCTGTCAATTTAGAATTTACTTCCCATGTGCTAGACAGGAATGCGGTCACGTGATGCAGAGGTGAAACATTTGCTGTGACAGCTACAGCAGTGATCCGTCGAATACAGTTGCAAACTTCAATGTTGTGTGCAACAGGTATTTAACCCCTGAGTATTGGTTCCGGACTCAAATCAAACAACGGGGATATAAAATCTCAACAACATGATCATTTATCTGGGAGGTTGTTTTGATTTTGTTTTTTTGTTATATTTTAATGATTTTCATTCAAACACATTAATACACAAAAAAGAAATAAGACAAAGTTCGTTTTGGGATAAAAGTTCCGTGAACCCTGTCATATGATACCGGCGGAACATTACGTCGGTGGTTTATTTTCCAGTAACACGGGCACAAGGTTGTTACCTGTTTGACTGCATCCTCTCTGTATTACGCGCAGCTGCCGTGTACAGTCGGTTCTCTGTCGTGTATTGACATCCCCTTTCACGTGCGTCCGGCGACACGCTCGGAATGTCGTTAACCTTGGACATGTCAGTGATTTATTTTGATTTCCTGACTGTTACATCCTTTACACAAAGTCAAGGTCGGTGATTATTCACTGGTACTTAAATGTCTTCAGATAAAAGGAAATCGACAGATTACATCACCTAGTTCGCCGTAACCGTGACGTCACCTAGAACTGTCAATGTCGAGTGTAACTAGGTATCTAAATAGTGTAGTCATTTTTCTGTTCAAGTATCGACATACATTTTATTTTGACTGCAACTACAAAAAAAATATATATCAAGTTATGATTTAAAACAGTACGATATTTCTGTTAGGGGGCTCAGTGATCCGAGGGAGGAATTTTTGAAGTTCTCACACAATTAAATCAGCCAGCAGTTCGTATATGAAATAAGTTATAGTTAATTACTGAGCCACTGAGGAATTTAAATGGGGATCTGGTGGAAGTTTTTATATGAATGGAATGTGCAGGTATTTATATTTTGAAAAAAATACACTTTTGATGTATTGCCATACCTGTGTGCGGATTTAAACAGGGGCATAAAAACTGGGGTCAGTTCTACTATGAGTCACCGGTTTGCTCGTGAACTTCCGGTTGTCAACTCCTAGACTCTGTGAAACTGTAAAAGGTCTTTTGTAGCATTTGCAAGGCATATATCTATGAATACAGACATGCCACAGGTGTTTAACTTCAAATATTAAAACTATTGACTTAAATGTTTTGGTAATAACATGTTGTAAATTATTAAGTTGTATGAGCCCTTTAATGGGAGTTTTGTAACGTCAATTTCGAAACTTATGTTAACCACTCGTTTTGGCTCGGATGGAAGCGTGCGAGTTTTACCGTGGAAAAAATAGTGTGTTACTAGTCTCCACATGTCGGCGGTCATAAACAAGTAATGGTTTAAAAAAAAACCTACGTCGTCTAAAGTGAAGACATATCAGTGATTAGTACTTGTTATATTTTGAATCTGTATACTTTCATAATTTGATAGTGTTATTATTGTCAATATTGAAATTATGCAAAATCATCTTTTCACATTTAATTTTTTTATTTGACAGACATACTGCCTGAAACCTGTATCAGTAATGACACACTACCTAATTGGTATCTCCTTCTATCCAGTTTTTATCAGACACTTTACATCAAATATAATTACCTATAATAGGGAATCCTCCTCAATACATATAGAAATAAACAAATTTATCAGACACTTTACATCAAGTATAATTACCTATAATAGGGAATCCTCCTCAATACATATAGACATAAACAAATTTATCAGACACTTTACATCAAGTATAATTACCTATAATAGGGAATTCTCCTCAATACATATAGACATAAACAAATTTATCAGAAATTGACTGATGTTGTGTAAACACACCAGGTAGTGGTAAATATCATGTTTTCTTTAAATTCACTTTCTCAGATGGTGGCTGGTAATGGCTGCTAATACAATCCTATGTTTGATTAATGCACAACATTTCTAAGACGGTGAAACACCTGTACGAATCGTCTAAGGAGAATCATTATAATCCTGTATGTTCTCACAGTTCTATAAGATTAGTTGAACTAGAATTAATAGCAAATAAATAAAGGAAACAAACATTTTGTCTGGTCTCATGAGCAGAACAGATCACGTGATCATCATGATCATGTGACAGATCATGTGATCATCATGATCATGTGGCAGATCATGTGATCATCGTGTTTACAAGTACGTGTTGATAAAATAGTGAATTGCTTTGTGTACATTGTACATGTAATATAAATATATTTCAAAACTAATACATGTTAAAGTTTCATCATCAATCAGTACAACCCATAATGTCTTTAACATGTACACCTGTACATCCAAATATTCAAATTGAGGAATTTGGGTTAACATAAGATGTTTATTTGGAATTTATGTAAGTTACGTACAATATATTGCACACGTTTCATAACTGAGGGGGTTAAGGATGGTATAGAACTTAGGTAATTAATTCTTGATTTGAAAAACAGTCCAAAGATTAGCGGATACAGCCAGTGAAGCAACCTGAATGAGAACTTTTATAGCAAACATGCTTGCTGTGGTACTTGTAGGGAAAACTTCACAAAGTGCGTTTTGTTTTGCGGTCAGCAGATGCCTTGGGGTCAGTATGACCTAGTGTGTGATGACGGGGGTCAGTAGGACCTAGTGTGTGATGACGGGGTCAGTAGGACCTAGTGTGTGATGACGGGGTCAGTATGAACTAGTGTGTGATGACGAGGGTCAGAATGACCTAGTGTGTGATGACGGGGTCAGTATGACCTAGTGTGTGATGACGGGAGTCAGTATGACCTAGTGTGTGATGACGGAATCAGTATGACCTAGTGTGTGATGACGGAGGTCAGTATGACCTAGTGTGTGATGACGTGGTCAGTATGACCTAGTGTGTGATGACGAGGGTCAGTATGACCTAGTGTGTGATGACGGGGGTCAGTATGACCTAGTGTGTGATGACAGGGGTCAGTGTGACCTAGTGTGTGATGACGGGGTCAGTATGACCTAGTGTGTGATGACGGGGGTCAGTATGACCTAGTGTGTGATGACGGGGGTCAGTATGACCTAGTGTGTGATGACGTGGTCAGTATGACCTAGTGTGTGATGACGTGGCCAGTATGACCTAGTGTGTGATGACGGGGGTCAGTATGACCTAGTGTGTGATGACGTGGCCAGTATGACCTAGTGTGTGATGACGGGGGTCAGTATGACCTAGTGTGTGATGACGGGGGTCAGTATGACCTAGTGTGTGATGACGTGGTCAGTATGACATAGTGTGTGATGACGGGGGTCAGTATGACCTAAGGTGTGATGACGGGGGTCAGTATGACCTAGTGTGTGATGACGTGGTCAGTATGACCTAATGTGTGATGACGGGGTCAGTATGACCTAGTGTGTGATGACGGGGGTCAGTGTGACCTAGTGTGTGATGACGGGGTCAGTATGACCTAGTGTGTGATGACCGGGGTCAGTATGACCTAGTGTGTGATGACGTGGCCAGTATGACCTAGTGTGTGATGACGGGGGTCAGTATGACCTAAGGTGTGATGACGGGGGTCAGTATGACCTAGTGTGTGATGACGGGGCCAGTATGACTAGTGTGTGATGACGGGGGTCAGTATGACCTAGTGTGTGATGACGGGGGTCAGTATGACCTAGTGTGTGATGACGGGGGTCAGTATGACCTAGTGTATGATGACGAGTGTCAGAATGACCTAGTGTGTGATGACGGGGGTCAGTATGACCTAGTGTGTGATGACGGGGGTCAGTATGACTTAGTGTGTGATGACGGGGGTCAGTATCACCTAGTGTGTGATGACGGGGTCAGTATGACCTAGTGTGTGATGACAGGGGTCAGTATGACCTGATGTGTGATGACGGGGTCAGTATGACCTAGTGTGTGATGACGGGGTCAGTATGACCTAGTGTGTGATGACGGGGGTCAGTATGACCTAGTGTGTGATGACGGGGGTCAGTATGACCTAGTGTGTGATGACGGGGGTCAGTATGACCTAGTGTGTGATGACGGGGTCAGTATGACCTAGTGTGTGATGACGGGGGTCAGTATGACCTAGTGTGTGATGACGTGGGTCAGTATGACCTAGTGTGTGATGACGGGGTCAGTATGACCTAGTGTGTGATGACGGGGTCAGTATGACCTAGTGTGTGATGACGGGGCCAGTATGACCTAGTGTGTGATGACAGGGGTCAGTATGACCTAGTGTGTGATGACGGGGGTCAGTATGACCTAGGGTGTGATGTAGATATGGTTGGCAACCGTATACTAAACCATTGGCTATTAATCATGAATGTTAACCCTTACAACACGATTGATCTCCTCTTCCGCTCAAAGTCACCATCACACACTAATTCGTGTGGCTTAGCAAAGATATTATCATACAGGTGCCAGGAATCACACACTGGTCTTTGTTCCAAACAATTTAATGCATCATGATGATGCCATGGGCGAGATATACCTGTAACGTTCTAACCGCCTTGTTTACTCGTGTGGAGATTGATGTGAGTTACGTAACTAACGCCCTTGAAAATATCTGTGATTTCTGGCGATACACAAAGGGAAGCGTGATTAATACAGATTATAATGTTGATTAACATAACCAGGGGAAGTAACACACAGTGAGTACGCCGTGGGATACGTTAGGCGATCATTTAAAGGAATACTTAATAAAAATACTATACGCGTAGGCGGAGTTTTACTAAAAAGCTAAACAAAATCAAACAAACCGAATAGATATAAAAAAAAGTATATTTTTTAACACCCAGCGGTGGTTCATTTTATGTAGAATCGTCAATCTTATAGTGCGCTATTTATAGCCACAAAAAAATAAAAGGTAGGCATGTCGGCAGTCTGTCTTTATAATCACACAACATAAAAGGTAGGCATGTCGGCAGTCTGTCTTTATACCCACACAAAATAAAAGGTAGGCATGTCGGCAGTCTGTCTTTATACCCACACAAAATAAAAGGTAGGCATGTCGGCAGTCTGTCTTTATACCCACACAAAATAAAAGGTAGGCATGTCGGAAGTTTGTCTTTATAATCACACAAAATAAAAGGTGGGCATGTCGGCAGTCTGTCTTTATACCCACACAAAACAAAAGGTAGGCATGTCGGCTGTCTGTCTTTATACCCACACAAAATAAAAGGTGGGCATGTCGGCAGTCTGTCTTTATAATCACACAAAATAAAAGGTAGGCATGTCGGCAGTTTGTCTTTATACCCACACAAAATAAAAGGTGGGCATGTCGGCAGTCTGTCTTTATAATCACACAAAATAAAAGGTAGGCATGTCGGCAGTCTGTCTTTATAATCACACAAAATAAAAGGTAGGCATGTCGGCAGTCTGTCTTTATAATCACACAAAATAAAAGGTAGGCATGTCGGCAGTTTGTCTTTATAATCAAACAAAATAAAAGGTAGGCATGTCGGCAGTCTGTCTTTATACCCACACAAAATAAAAGGTAGGCATGTCGGCAGTCTGTCTTTATAATCACACAAAATAAAAGGTAGGCATGTCGGCAGTCTGTCTTTATACCCACACAAAATAAAAGGTAGGCATGTTGGCAGTTTGTCTTTATACCCACACAAAATAAAAGGTGGGCATGTCGGCAGTCTGTCTTTATACCCACACAAAATAAAATGTAGGCATGTCGGCAGTCTGTCTTTATACCCACACAAAATAAAAGGTAGGCATGTCGGCAGTCTGTCTTTATAATCACACAAAATAAAAGGTAGGCATGTCGGCAGTCTGTCTTTATACCCACACAAAATAAAAGGTAGGCATGTCGGCAGTCTGTCTTTATACCCACACAAAATAAAAGGGTAGGCATGTCGGCAGTCTGTCTTTATACCCACACAAAATAAAAGGTAGGCATGTCGGCAGTTTGTCTTTATAATCACACAAAATAAAAGGTGGGCATGTCGGCAGTTTGTCTTTATACCCACACAAAATAAAAGGTAGGCATGTCGGCAGTTTGTCTTTATAATCAAACAAAATAAAAGGTAGGCATGTCGGCAGTTTGTCTTTATAATCAAACAAAATAAAAGGTAGGCATGTCGGCAGTTTGTCTTTATAATCACACAAAATAAAAGGTAAGCATGTCGGCAGTCTGTCTTTATACCCACACAAAATAAAAGGTAGGCATGTCGGCAGTTTGTCTTTATAATCGCAACATAAAATGTAGACATGTCCGCAGTTTGTCTTTATACCCACACAAAATAAAAGGTAGGCATGTCGGTAGTCTGTCTTTATACCCACACAAAATAAAAGGTAGGCATGTCGGCAGTTTGTCTTTATAATCACACAAAATAAAATGTAGACATGTCCGCAGTTTGTCTTTATACCCACACAAAATAAAAGGTAGGCATGTCGACAGTCTGTCTTTATACCCACACAAAATAAAAGGTAGGCATGTCGGCAGTCTGTCTTTATACCCACACAAAATAAAAGGTAGGCATGTCGGCAGTTTGTCTTTATAATCGCAACATAAAAGGTAGGCATGTCGGCAGTCTGTCTTTATACCCACACAAAATAAAAGGTAGGCATGTCGGCAGTCTGTCTTTATACCCACACAAAATAAAAGGTAGGCATGTCGGCAGTTTGTCTTTATAATCACACAAAATAAAAGGTAGGCATGTCGGCAGTCTGTCTTTATACCCACACAAAATAAAAGGTAGGCATGTCGGCAGTCTGTCTTTATACCCACACAAAATAAAAGGTAGGCATGTCGGCAGTCTGTCTTTATACCCACACAAAATAAAAGGTAGGCATGTCGGCAGTTTGTCTTTATAATCCACACAAATAAAAGGTAGGCATGTCGGCAGTTTGTCTTTATACCCACACAAAATAAAAGGTAGGCATGTCGGCAGTCTGTCTTTATACCCACACAAAATAAAAGGTAGGCATGTCGGCAGTCTGTCTTTATACCCACACAAAATAAAAGGTAGGCATGTCGGCAGTTTGTCTTTATAATCACACAAAATAAAAGGTAGGCATGTCGGCAGTCTGTCTTTATACCCACACAAAATAAAAGGTAGGCATGTCGGCAGTCTGTCTTTATAATCACACAAAATAAAAGGTAGGCATGTCGGCAGTTTGTCTTTATACCCACACAAATAAAAGGTAGGCATGTCGGCAGTCTGTCTTTATACCCACACAAAATAAAAGGTAGGCATGTCGGCAGTTTGTCTTTATACCCACACAAAATAAAAGGTAGGCATGTCGGCAGTTTGTCTTTATCATCACACAAAATAAAAGGTAGGCATGTCGGCAGTTTGTCTTTATACCCACACAAAATAAAAGGTAGGCATGTCGGCAGTTTGTCTTTATACCCACACAAAATAAAATGTAGACATGTCGGCAGTCTGTCTTTATACCCACACAAAATAAAAGGTAGGCATGTCGGCAGTTTGTCTTTATAATCACACAAAATAAAAGGTAGGCATGTCGGCAGTTTGTCTTTATACCCACACAAAATAAAAGGTAGGCATGTCGGCAGTTTGTCTTTATCATCACACAAAATAAAAGGTAGGCATGTCGGCAGTCTGTCTTTATACCCACACAAAATAAAAGGTAGGACATGTCGGCAGTCTGTCTTTATAATCACACAAAATAAAAGGTAGGACATGTCGGCAGTCTGTCTTTATAATCACACAAAATAAAAGGTAGGCATGTCGGCAGTTTGTCTTTATACCCACACAAAATAAAAGGTGGGCATGTCGGCAGTCTGTCTTTATAATCACACAAAATAAAAGGTAGGCATGTCGGCAGTCTGTCTTTATCATCACACAAAATAAAAGGTAAGCATGTCGGCAGTTTGTCTTTATACCCACACAATATAAAAGGTAGGTATGTCGGCAGTTTGTCTTTATACCCACACAATATAAAAGGTAGGTATGTCGGCAGTTTGTCTTTATACCCACACAAAATAAAAGGTAGGCATGTCGGCAGTTTGTCTTTATACCCACACAATATAAAAGGTAGGTATGTCGGCAGTCTGTCTTTATCATCACACAAAATAAAAGGTAGGCATGTCGGCAGTCTGTCTTTATAATCACACAAAATAAAAGGTAGGCATGTCGGCAGTCTGTCTTTATACCCACACAAAATAAAAGGTAGGCATGTCGGCAGTCTGTCTTTATAATCACACAAAATAAAAGGTAGGCATGTCGGCAGTCTGTCTTTATAATCACACAAAATAAAAGGTAGGCATGTCGGCAGTCTGTCTTTATAATCACACAAAATAAAAGGTAGGCATGTCGGCAGTCTGTCTTTATACCCACACAAAATAAAAGGTAGGCATGTCGGCAGTCTGTCTTTATAATCACACAAAATAAAAGGTAGGACATGTCGGCAGTCTGTCTTTATAATCACACAAAATAAAAGGTAGGCATGTCGGCAGTCTGTCTTTATAATCACACAAAATAAAAGGTAGGCATGTCGGCAGTTTGTCTTTATACCCACACAAAATAAAAGGTAGGCATGTCGGCAGTTTGTCTTTATACCCACACAAAATAAAAGGTAGGCATGTCGGCAGTCTGTCTTTATAATCACACAAAATAAAAGGTAGGCATGTCGGCAGTTTGTCTTTATACCCACACAATATAAAAGGTAGGTATGTCGGCAGTTTGTCTTTATCATCACACAAAATAAAAGGTAGGCATGTCGGCAGTCTGTCTTTATACCCACACAATATAAAAGGTAGGCATGTCGGCAGTCTGTCTTTATCATCACACAAAATAAAAGGTAGGCATGTCGGCAGTCTGTCTTTATAATCACACAAAATAAAAGGTAGGCATGTCGGCAGTTTGTCTTTATACCCACACAAAATAAAAGGTAGCATGTCGGCAGTTGTCTTTATACCCACACAATATAAAAGGTAGGTATGTCGGCAGTCTGTCTTTATCATCACACAAAATAAAAGGTAGGCATGTCGGCAGTCTGTCTTTATACCCACACAAAATAAAAGGTAGGCATGTCGGCAGTCTGTCTTTATACCCACACAAAATAAAAGGTAGGCATGTCGGCAGTCTGTCTTTATACCCACACAAAATAAAAGGTAGGCATGTCGGCAGTCTGTCTTTATACCCACACAAAATAAAAGGTAGGCATGTCGGCAGTCTGTCTTTATACCCACACAAAATAAAAGGTAGGCATGTCGGCAGTCTGTCTTTATACCCACACAAAATAAAAGGTAGGCATGTCGGCAGTCTGTCTTTATACCCACACAAAATAAAAGGTAGGCATGTCGGCAGTCTGTCTTTATAATCACACAAAATAAAAGGTAGGCATGTCGGCAGTTTGTCTTTATACCCACACAAAATAAAAGGTAGGCATGTCGGCAGTCTGTCTTTATACCCACACAAAATAAAAGGTAGGCATGTCGGCAGTCTGTCTTTATACCCACACAAAATAAAAGGTAGGCATGTCGGCAGTCTGTCTTTATACCCACACAAAATAAAAGGTAGGCATGTCGGCAGTCTGTCTTTATACCCACACAAAATAAAAGGTAGGCATGTCGGCAGTCTGTCTTTATACCCACACAAAATAAAAGGTAGGCATGTCGGCAGTCTGTCTTTATACCCACACAAAATAAAAGGTGGACATGTCGGCAGTCTGTCTTGATAATCACACAAAATAAAAGGTGGACATGTCGGCAGTCTGTCTTGATAATCACACAAAATAAAAGGTAGGCATGTCGGCAGTTTGTCTTTATACCCACACAAAATAAAAGGTAGGCATGTCGGCAGTTTGTCTTTATAATCAAACAAAATAAAAGGTAGGCATGTCGGCAGTTTGTCTTTATACCCACACAAAATAAAAGGTAGGCATGTCGGCAGTCTGTCTTTATAATCACACAAAATAAAAGGTGGACATGTCGGCAGTCTGTCTTGATAATCACACAAAATAAAAGGTAGGCATGTCGGCAGTTTGTCTTTATACCCACACAAAATAAAAGGTAAGCATGTCGGCAGTTTGTCTTTATAATCAAACAAAATAAAAGGTAAGCATGTCGGCAGTTTGTCTTTATACCCACACAAAATAAAAGGTAGGCATGTCGGCAGTCTGTCTTTATCATCACACAAAATAAAAGGTAGGCATGTCGACAGTCTGTCTTTATACCCACACAAAATAAAAGGTAGGCATGTCGGCAGTTTGTCTTTATCATCACACAAAATAAAAGGTAGGCATGTCGGCAGTTTGTCTTTATCATCACACAAAATAAAAGGTGGGCATGTCGACAGTCTGTCTTTATACCCACACAATATAAAAGGTAGGTATGTCGGCAGTTTGTCTTTATAATCACACAAAATAAAAGGTAGGCATGTCGGCAGTTTGTCTTTATACCCACACAAAATAAAAGGTAGGCATGTCGGCAGTTTGTCTTTATAATCACACAAAATAAAAGGTAGGCATGTCGGCAGTTTGTCTTTATAATCACACAAAATAAAAGGTAGGCATGTCGGCAGTTTGTCTTTATACCCACACAAAATAAAAGGTAGGCATGTCGACAGTCTGTCTTTATACCCACACAAAATAAAAGGTAGGCATGTCGGCAGTCTGTCTTTATACCCACACAAAATAAAAGGTAGGCATGTCGGCAGTCTGTCTTTATACCCACACAAAATAAAAGGTAGGCATGTCGGCAGTCTGTCTTTATAATCACACAAAATAAAAGGTGGGCATGTCGGCAGTTTGTCTTTATAATCACACAAAATAAAAGGTAGGCATGTCGGCAGTTTGTCTTTATACCCACACAAAATAAAAGGTGGGCATGTCGGCAGTTTGTCTTTATACCCACACAAAATAAAAGGTAAGCATGTCGGCAGTCTGTCTTTATACCCACACAATATAAAAGGTAGGCATGTCGGCAGTCTGTCTTTATACCCACACAAAATAAAAGGTAGGCATGTCGGCAGTTTGTCTTTATAATCGCAACATAAAATGTAGGCATGTCGACAGTCTGTCTTTATACCCACACAAAATAAAAGGTAGGCATGTCGGCAGTTTGTCTTTATACCCACACAAAATAAAAGGTAGGCATGTCGGCAGTCTGTCTTTATCATCACACAAAATAAAAGGTAAGCATGTCGACAGTCTGTCTTTATACCCACACAAAATAAAAGGTAGGCATGTCGGCAGTTTGTCTTCATCATCACACAAAATAAAAGGTAGGCATGTCGGCAGTTTGTCTTTATCATCACACAAAATAAAAGGTGGGCATGTCGACAGTCTGTCTTTATACCCACACAATATAAAAGGTAGGTATGTCGGCAGTCTGTCTTTATAATCACACAAAATAAAAGGTAGGCATGTCGGCATTTTGTCTTTATAATCACACAAAATAAAAGGTAGGCATGTCGGCAGTTTGTCTTTATACCCACACAAAATAAAAGGTAGGTATGTCGGCAGTCTGTCTTTATACCCACACAAAATAAAAGGTAGGCATGTCGGCAGTTTGTCTTTATAATCACACAAAATAAAAGGTAGGCATGTCGGCAATCTGTCTTTATAATCACACAAAATAAAAGGTGGGCATGTCGGCAGTCTGTCTTTATAATCACACAAAAGAAAAGGTGGGCATGTCGGCAGTCTGTCTTTATACCCACACAATATAAAAGGTAGGTATGTCGGCAGTCTGTCTTTATACCCACACAAAATAAAAGGTAGGCATGTCGGCAGTTTGTCTTTATAATCACACAAAATAAAAGGTAGGCATGTCGGCAATCTGTCTTTATAATCACACAATATAAAAGGTAGGTATGTCGGCAGTCTGTCTTTATACCCACACAAAATAAAAGGTAGGCATGTCGGCAGTTTGTCTTTATAATCACACAAAATAAAAGGTAGGCATGTCGGCAATCTGTCTTTATAATCACACAAAATAAAAGGTAGGCATGTCGGCAGTCTGTCTTTATACCCACACAAAATAAAAGGTAGGCATGTCGACAGTCTGTCTTTATACCCACACAATATAAAAGGTAGGTATGTCGGCAGTCTGTCTTTATACCCACACAAAATAAAAGGTGGACATGTCGGCAGTTTGTCTTTATACCCACACAATATAAAAGGTGGGCATGTCGGCAGTTTGTCTTTATAATCACACAAAATAAAAGGTAGGCATGTCGGCAATCTGTCTTTATAATCACACAAAATAAAAGGTAGGCATGTCGGCAGTCTGTCTTTATACCCACACAAAATAAAAGGTAGGCATGTCGGCAGTCTGTCTTTATAATCACACAAAATAAAAGGTGGGCATGTCGGCAGTTTGTCTTTATAATCACACAAAATAAAAGGTAGGCATGTCGGCAGTTTGTCTTTATACCCACACAAAATAAAAGGTGGGCATGTCGGCAGTTTGTCTTTATACCCACACAAAATAAAAGGTAAGCATGTCGGCAGTTTGTCTTTATACCCACACAAAATAAAAGGTAAGCATGTCGGCAGTTTGTCTTTATAATCACACAAAATAAAAGGTAAGCATGTCGGCAGTTTGTCTTTATACCCACACAATATAAAAGGTAGGTATGTCGGCAGTCTGTCTTTATACCCACACAAAATAAAAGGTAGGCATGTCGGCAGTTTGTCTTTATACCCACACAAAATAAAAGGTAAGCATGTCGGCAGTTTGTCTTTATAATCACACAAAATAAAAGGTAGGCATGTCGGCAGTCTGTCTTTATACCCACACAAAATAAAAGGTAAGCATGTCGGCAGTCTGTCTTTATAATCACACAAAATAAAAGGTAAGCATGTCGGCAGTTTGTCTTTATACCCACACAATATAAAAGGTAGGTATGTCGGCAGTCTGTCTTTATACCCACACAAAATAAAAGGTAGGCATGTCGGCAGTTTGTCTTTATACCCACACAAAATAAAAGGTAGGCATGTCGGCAGTTTGTCTTTATCATCACACAAAATAAAAGGTAGGCATGTCGGCAGTTTGTCTTTATACCCACACAAAATAAAAGGTAAGCATGTCGGCGGTTTGTCTTTATACCCACACAAAATAAAATGTAGACATGTCGGCAGTCTGTCTTTATACCCACACAAAATAAAAGGTAAGCATGTCGGCAGTTTGTCTTTATCATCACACAAAATAAAAGGTAGGCATGTCGGCAGTTTGTCTTTATACCCACACAAAATAAAAGGTAAGCATGTCGGAAGTTTGTCTTTATCATCACACAAAATAAAAGGTAGGCATGTCGGCAGTCTGTCTTTATACCCACACAAAATAAAAGGTGGACATGTCGGCAGTCTGTCTTGATAATCACACAAAATAAAAGGTGGACATGTCGGCAGTCTGTCTTGATAATCACACAAAATAAAAGGTAGGCATGTCGGCAGTTTGTCTTTATACCCACACAAAATAAAAGGTGGGCATGTCGGCAGTCTGTCTTTATAATCACACAAAATAAAAGGTAGGCATGTCGGCAGTCTGTCTTTATCATCACACAAAATAAAAGGTAAGCATGTCGGCAGTTTGTCTTTATACCCACACAATATAAAAGGTAGGTATGTCGGCAGTTTGTCTTTATACCCACACAATATAAAAGGTAGGTATGTCGGCAGTTTGTCTTTATACCCACACAAAATAAAAGGTAAGCATGTCGGCAGTTTGTCTTTATACCCACACAATATAAAAGGTAGGTATGTCGGCAGTCTGTCTTTATCATCACACAAAATAAAAGGTAGGCATGTCGGCAGTCTGTCTTTATAATCACACAAAATAAAAGGTAGGTATGTCGGCAGTCTGTCTTTATACCCACACAAAATAAAAGGTGGACATGTCGGCAGTCTGTCTTGATAATCACACAAAATAAAAGGTGGACATGTCGGCAGTCTGTCTTGATAATCACACAAAATAAAAGGTAGGCATGTCGGCAGTCTGTCTTTATAATCACACAAAATAAAAGGTAGGTATGTCGGCAGTCTGTCTTTATACCCACACAAAATAAAAGGTGGACATGTCGGCAGTCTGTCTTGATAATCACACAAAATAAAAGGTGGACATGTCGGCAGTCTGTCTTGATAATCACACAAAATAAAAGGTGGACATGTCGGCAGTCTGTCTTGATAATCACACAAAATAAAAGGTAGGCATGTCGGCAGTTTGTCTTTATACCCACACAAAATAAAAGGTAAGCATGTCGGCAGTTTGTCTTTATACCCACACAATATAAAAGGTAGGTATGTCGGCAGTCTGTCTTTATCATCACACAAAATAAAAGGTAGGCATGTCGGCAGTTTGTCTTTATACCCACACAATATAAAAGGTAGGTATGTCGGCAGTTTGTCTTTATCATCACACAAAATCAAAGGTAGGCATGTCGGCAGTCTGTCTTTATACCCACACAATATAAAAGGTAGGTATGTCGGCAGTCTGTCTTTATCATCACACAAAATAAAAGGTAGGCATGTCGGCAGTCTGTCTTTATAATCACACAAAATAAAAGGTAGGCATGTCGGCAGTTTTTCTTTATACCCACACAAAATAAAAGGTAAGCATGTCGGCAGTTTGTCTTTATACCCACACAATATAAAAGGTAGGTATGTCGGCAGTCTGTCTTTATCATCACACAAAATAAAAGGTAGGCATGTCGACAGTCTGTCTTTATACCCACACAAAATAAAAGGTAGGCATGTCGACAGTCTGTCTTTATACCCACACAAAATAAAAGGTAGGCATGTCGGCAGTCTGTCTTTATACCCACACAAAATAAAAGGTAGGTATGTCGGCAGTCTGTCTTTATACCCACACAAAATAAAAGGTAGGCATGTCGGCAGTCTGTCTTTATACCCACACAAAATAAAAGGTAGGTATGTCGGCAGTCTGTCTTTATACCCACACAAAATAAAAGGTAGGCATGTCGACAGTCTGTCTTTATACCCACACAAAATAAAAGGTAGGCATGTCGGCAGTCTGTCTTTATACCCACACAAAATAAAAGGTAGGCATGTCGACAGTCTGTCTTTATACCCACACAAAATAAAAGGTAGGCATGTCGGCAGTCTGTCTTTATACCCACACAAAATAAAAGGTAGGTATGTCGGCAGTCTGTCTTTATACCCACACAAAATAAAAGGTAGGTATGTCGGCAGTCTGTCTTTATACCCACACAAAATAAAAGGTAGGTATGTCGGCAGTCTGTCTTTATACCCACACAAAATAAAAGGTAGGCATGTCGGCAGTCTGTCTTTATACCCACACAAAATAAAAGGTGGACATGTCGGCAGTCTGTCTTGATAATCACACAAAATAAAAGGTGGACATGTCGGCAGTCTGTCTTGATAATCACACAAAATAAAAGGTAGGCATGTCGGCAGTTTGTCTTTATACCCACACAAAATAAAAGGTAAGCATGTCGGCAGTTTGTCTTTATAATCAAACAAAATAAAAGGTAGGCATGTCGGCAGTTTGTCTTTATACCCACACAAAATAAAAGGTAGGCATGTCGGCAGTCTGTCTTTATAATCACACAAAATAAAAGGTGGACATGTCGGCAGTCTGTCTTGATAATCACACAAAATAAAAGGTAGGCATGTCGGCAGTTTGTCTTTATACCCACACAAAATAAAAGGTAAGCATGTCGGCAGTTTGTCTTTATAATCAAACAAAATAAAAGGTAGGCATGTCGGCAGTTTGTCTTTATAATCAAACAAAATAAAAGGTAGGCATGTCGGCAATCTGTCTTTATAATCACACAAAATAAAAGGTAGACATGTCGGCAGTTTGTCTTTATAATCACACAAAATAAAAGGTAGGCATGTCGGCAATCTGTCTTTATAATCACACAAAATAAAAGGTAGACATGTCGGCAGTTTGTCTTTATAATCACACAAAATAAAAGGTAGGCATGTCGGCAATCTGTCTTTATAATCACACAAAATAAAAGGTAGGCATGTCGGCAGTTTGTCTTTATACCCACACAAAATAAAAGGTGGACATGTCGGCAGTCTGTCTTGATAATCACACAAAATAAAAGGTAGGCATGTCGGCAGTTTGTCTTTATACCCACACAAAATAAAAGGTGGACATGTCGGCAGTCTGTCTTGATAATCACACAAAATAAAAGGTGGACATGTCGGCAGTCTGTCTTTATACCCACACAAAATAAAAGGTAGACATGTCCGCAGTTTGTCTTTATAATCACACAAAATAAAAGGTAGGCATGTCGGCAGTTTGTCTTTATACCCACACAAAATAAAAGGTAGGCATGTCGGCAGTTTGTCTTTATACCCACACAAAATAAAAGGTGGGCATGTCGGCAGTCTGTCTTTATAATCACACAAAATAAAAGGTAGGCATGTCGGCAGTCTGTCTTTATAATCACACAAAATAAAAGGTAGGCATGTCGGCAGTCTGTCTTTATAATCACACAAAATAAAAGGTAGGCATGTCGGCAGTTTGTCTTCATAATCACACAAAATAAAAGGTAGGCATGTCGGCAGTTTGTCTTCATAATCACACAAAATAAAATGTAGGCATGTCGGCAGTTTGTCTTTATAATCACACAAAATAAAAGGTAGGCATGTCGGCAGTTTGTCTTTATAATCAAACAAAATAAAAGGTAGGCATGTCGGCAGTTTGTCTTCATAATCACACAAAATAAAAGGTAGGCATGTCGGCAGTTTGTCTTTATAATCACACAAAATAAAAGTTAGGCATGTCGGCAGTCTGTCTTTATAATCAAATAAAATTAAAGGTAGGCATGTCGGCAGTCTGTCTTTATAATCACACAAAATAAAAGGTAGGCATGTCGGCAGTCTGTCTTTATAATCACACAAAATAAAAGGTAGGCATGTCGGCAGTCTGTCTTTATAATCAAATAAAATTAAAGGTAGGCATGTCGGCAGTCTGTCTTTATAATCACACAAAATAAAAGGTAGGCATGTCGGCAGTTTGTCTTTATAATCACACAAAATATAAGGTAGGCATGTCGGCAGTCTGTCTTTATACCCACACAAAATAAAAGGTAGGCATGTCGGCAGTCTGTCTTTATACCCACACAAAATAAAAGGTAGGCATGTCGGCAGTCTGTCTTTATAATCAAACAAAATAAAAGGTGGGCATGTCGGCAGTCTGTCTTTATACCCACACAAAATAAAAGGTAGGCATGTCGGCAGTCTGTCTTTATACCCACACAAAATAAAAGGTAGGCATGTCGGCAGTCTGTCTTTATAATCAAACAAAATAAAAGGTGGGCATGTCGGCAGTCTGTCTTTATACCCACACAAAATAAAAGGTAGGCATGTCGGCATTTTGTCTTTATAATCAAACCATTTGATGCAGCGTTTCAGTTCACATTTTACTAACCATATTTTCCGCCCCCAATCGAAGTAAGTGTGACTGACAGGTAGGGCGTACGAATTGTACCTGCTGTCCCAATTGCTTGATCGTTAGAGGCGACTGAATTCTGGATTTTGTCTTTCTTTTTTTCAAAACATCTTTCTTTTTCTAATATCACCCTTGCCACTGCCTCACTGTGAGGAAGGTTCTGGGCCCTGTCCCCTGGACGAGACATACCAGAGTCTATAAATATGGTAGCTGCTCCTCCTGCCTAACACTCATCATTTTGGGAGTGGGTTAACTAGTTCGCCGGTTGTCAATGGATGTCCACTCGGGTGTCTTCGGCAGTACACTTCAGTGACATCGCACTATAAATACAGTTTCGTACTATCACAGGAGACAAGCACAAACACATTGTATCTACTCAAAACATACTACACCACACGTATTCCACACACGGGGAGACCGTCAAAATGACCTTAGCTGTTAATAATAGTACGCTAACCACTTCAAACCAAACCAAACGAATAATTATGATCGAAAAAATTCGTTTGAATTCTGTTGAATTTTGTCTGTTATATATTTATAGTAATATCTATGTGGGGCGGTGAAATGTCCTTACATGTTTCTAACGACCGAAAACATCTTCAAACTGCAGTAGTAGCCTGACCGGTTTATAAATGGTTTATATTGACATGTTAATGATGTTTATATGGTCTTCGTTTGCGACCTTTTTATACATCCTGTCGTCTAGACTATAGAATGTTGACCTAAGGACCAGGAGGAGATACAGGCTGATCTATACAATAAGTATATATGTATAGAATATAATACTCATACCTAGGTAAACGTCATCAAAACATCCTATTGGGAGGACGTAACAGCACAACTCACTGAAAGGGAGCCCTGTGTTAGATGATAAACTATCATCTGGTTTGGACATTCCAGCTGAAGACACCACAGCAATGTGATTACCTGCCTTTATACATGTATATACATAACAAATGTTGGTTAATATTTGTTACACAACCTAAACTATTTCAAATTTAACCATTTAATAAAAAAATAAATAAATGAATAAAAATAACTTTTTGATGCTAAGATTAAAATTTCACAAGATCAACCCACATAGTGCAGGAGCACATTCCAACCTAATTAATAAATTTGAAATATAACGAAAGTAAAATATGTCAGATTGTTACCAAGGTCATTTTGTCTATCATCCATATTATTATCAATGTGATTCGGGATGATGTCTTTGTATCATTATCACGATAGCTGTATGTGGTCATATGTAAAGTTTTAAAGATCCTTATTGTTAAATCTCTCTGTGATGTTCGTATCTACCGTAAACTTGTAGTATTTGTTTCTACTGTTTTAGGGTGTCTTGAAACAGGGTGAGGATTTTGGGCAGAGGCGGAATGACAACACAATGCTGCAGAGTTCTTTCCTATCACATTTATTCCATAGTCTCATTAATTATACAATTAAATATTTCACTAAGTAACATGAATACACTGTACATCTCACCATCAACAATTCCTCATCCAAACTATTAAATCTCAAATAATCGGCGATGCTGTTATACCTCGACAATCTTTATTAAGACCTATTATTAATTATTCTATACATAAGCGGTATTTTTATAACCTCACAAGCCTTTTTCATTCGTTTGCCGATATTGCATTATTTCCCCTCTTTTTTAACCTCGCGAGCGACAACTGGAGCCCCTCAAAGATAGAAACGTTTTTCGTATCAATGGTTTGTGAAATGTACATTTGTAATCCTGGAAAACCTGAATCTTTAATACTTGAAAATTCTAGTAACTGACAGGTCATTGATATTAAATTAATGTTCGTACTGATTTTGTGGAAGTAAGACTAAGTCACCGCCCACATCCTCTGGTAAGGTCGATCGTATAACAGTAAGGTCGATCGTATAACAGTAAGGTCGATCGTATAACAGTAAGGTCGATCGTATAACAGTAAGGTCGATCGTATAACAGTAAGGTCGATCGTATAACAGTAAGGTCGATCGTATAACAGTAAGGTCGATCGTATAACAGTAAGGTCGATCGTATAACAGTAAGGTCGATCGTATTGATCGTATAACAGTAAGGTCGATCGTATAACAGTAAGGTCGATCGTATAACAGTAAGGTCGATCGTATAACAGTAAGGTCGATCGTATAACAGTAAGGTCGATCGTATAACAGTAAAGTCGATCGTATAACAGTAAGCCTACTAATATTAACTTAAGATAGGTAAAATAACCAGTTCTACTGACCTAGACTAGATATCTAGTTAAATGGTGATGTTCAAGTGATAGGTTTAAATATATGCATATTGCTCATTAAGAAATAAATATCGTTGATGCGACAATATAAAAAAATTCCGAACTGGGAAACATGTAAGACATTTATTCGAAATTACAGAAATCTTGATCTCTATTCGACCTATATGTTGACCCAAAACGCAGCGAACAAGATCCGGCAAAAATGGGAAAGTACCAAACTTATTTTAGAATGAACTTTGATATTTTGTCTATAATGTGTGTTTTCATCAACAACCTTTGTCAAAATTGTACCTTAACTATGTGATTTTGATGCAATTAAAATATTAATTAATTAAAAAAAAAATAGTTACCTAGTTTTTATTTTAATGGGGATATTACCTGTTAACTGCTTTAGACTAGTTATCCTACTTTTGTTTTATTGGAAATATAACATATTTTAATATTCTAAACTAGTTATATTTTATGTGTGTTTTAATGGGGTTATAACACGTTTTAATGTTCTAGACTAGTTTACTTTCTAAGTGTATTTTAATGGAGGTATGTAAATACTTATTTGTCCTAATCTAGTTATCTTCTATGTATGTTTTAATGGAGATATGACATATTTAACTATTCTAGACTAGTTATCTTCTAGAACAGAAATGCATGATAGATCTCCAATATAACATGTATTTTTATTCTAAACTAGTTTTCCTCAATGTGTGTTTCATTTGGGATATAAAATGTTTTAGTGTTTTAGACTAGTTATCTGCTATGTGTGTTATAATGGGGGTATAACGTATTTTACTCTACTCGGCTAGTGTGTGTTGCCCCACGTTAAAACTGGTGCATGCACTACTACTTCGACGAAAACAAACACAGCACATTTTTTTGTTAAACATTTCCTGGTTCATTACTTGCTCTGTGGTAATAATTTGTTCCTAATTGGATTGTGTAGGAGGAGACGGTTGGGAGCGCGCGCACACAGAAATTAAAGTACTGTCAGTATTGTAGACATTGAGCAAATGTATCGGGCGTCGTGTTATAGAGAATGAGTAAGAATTGTGAAGGGTAGTGTTATAGAGGGTGGGTAAGAGTTGTAGAGGGTAGTGTTATAGAGGGTGGGTAAGAGTTGTAGAGGGTCGTGCTATAGAGGGTGGGTAAGAATTGTAGAGGGTAGTGTTGTAGAGGTTGGGTAAGAATTGTAGAGGGTAGTGTTATAGAGGGTGGGTAAGAATTGTAGAGGGTAGTGTTATAGAGGGTGGGTAAGAGTTGTAGAGGGTCGTGCTATAGAGGGTGGGTAAGAATTGTAGAGGGTAGTGTTGTAGAGGTTGGGTAAGAATTGTAGAGGGTAGTGTTATAGAGGGTGGGTAAGAATTGTAGAGGGTAGTGTTATAGAGGGTGGGTAAGAATTGTAGATGGTAGTGATATAGAGGGTGGGTAAGTATTGTGAAGGGTAGTGTTATAGAGAGTGGGTGAGAATTGTGGAGGGTAGTGTTATAGAGGGTGTGTAATAATTGTGGAGGGTAGTGTTATAGAGGATGTGTAAGAATTGTAGAGGTTAGTGTTATAGAAGGTAGTGTTATAGAGGGTGTGTAAGAATTGTAGAGGGTAGTGTTATAGAGGGTGGGTAATAATTGTGGAGGGTAGTGTTATAGAGGGTGGGTAAGAATTGTGGAGGGTAGTGTTATAGAGGGTGGGTAAGAGTTGTAGAGGGTAGTGTTATAAAGGGTGGGTAATAATTGTGGAGGGTAGTGTTATAGAGGGTCGTGTTATAGAGAATGAGTAAGAATTGTGAAGGGTAGTGTTATAGAGGGTGGGTAAGAATTGTGAAGGGTAGTGTTATAGAGGGTGGGTAAGAATTGTAGAGGGTAGTATTATAGAGAATGAGTAAGTATTGTAGAGGGTAGTGTTATATAGGGTGGGTAAGAATTGTGAAGGGTAGTGTTATAGAGGGTGGGTAAGAATTGTGAAGGGTAGTGTTATAGAGGGTGGGTAAGAATTGTGGAGGGTAGTGTTATAGAGGGTGGGTAAGAATTGTAGAGGGTAGTGTTATAGAGGGTGGGTAAGAATTGTAGAGGGTAGTGTTATAGAGGGTGGGTAAGAATTGTAGAGGGTAGTGTTATAGAGGGTGGGTAAGAATTGTAGAGGGTAGTGTTATAGAGGTGGGTAAGAATTGTGAAGGGTAGTGTTATAGAGGGTGGGTAAGAATTGTGGAGGGTAGTGTTATAGAGGGTGGGTAAGAATTGTAGAGGGTAGTATTATAGAGGGTGGGTAAGAATTGTGAAGGGTAGTGTTATAGAGGGTGGGTAAGAATTGTGGAGGGTAGTGTTATAAAGGGTGGGTAAGAGTTGTAGAGGGTAGTGTTATAAAGGGTGGGTAATAATTGTGGAGGGTAGTGTTATAGAGGGTCGTGTTATAGAGAATGAGTAAGAATTGTGAAGGGTAGTGTTATAGAGGGTGGGTAAGAATTGTGAAGGGTAGTGTTATAGAGGGTGGGTAAGAATTGTAGAGGGTAGTATTATAGAGAATGAGTAAGTATTGTAGAGGGTAGTGTTATAGAGGGTGGGTAAGAATTGTGAAGGGTAGTGTTATAGAGGGTGGGTAAGAATTGTGAAGGGTAGTGTTATAGAGGGTGGGTAAGAATTGTAGAGGGTAGTGTTATAGAGGGTGGGTAAGAATTGTAGAGGGTAGTGTTATAGAGGGTGGGTAAGAATTGTAGAGGGTAGTGTTATAGAGGGTGGGTAAGAATTGTGAAGGGTAGTGTTATAGAGGGTGGGTAAGAATTGTGGAGGGTAGTGTTATAGAGGGTGGGTAAGAATTGTAGAGGGTAGTATTATAGAGGGTGGGTAAGAATTGTGAAGGGTAGTGTTATAGAGGGTGGGTAAGTATTGTGAAGGGTAGTGTTATAGAGGGTGGGTAAGAATTGTAGAGGGTTGTGTTATAGACGGTGGGTAAGAATTGTAGACGGTAGTGTTATAGAGGGTGGGTAAGAATTGTAGAGGGTTGTGTTATAGAGGGTGGGTAAGAATTGTAGAGGGTATAGTGTTTATAGAGGTTGGGTGTAAGAATGTGAAGGGTTAGCTGTTTAGAGAGGGTGGGTAAGGTAATGTGAAGGAGTGTTTTATAGAGGGTGGGTAAGAATTGGGGAAGGGGTTATAGTGTTCTTATTTATAGAAGGTTGGTGAAGAATGTGAAGGGTAGTGTTATTATAGAGGGTGGGTGGGTGAAAGAATTGGGCAGGGTAGTGTTTTATAGAGGGTGGGGGAAGAATTGTTAGAGGGTTAGTGTTTTATATTAAGGGTGGGTGGTAAGTATTGGGAAGGGTTAAGTGTATTTATTAGAGGGTTGGGTAAAAAGACTTGGGAGGGTAGTGTTTGTTGTTGTTATATAGGAGGGTGGGTAAGACATGTATAGGAGGGTTAGTTTAGTGTTATAGAGGGTGTGGTTAACAGAATTTGTGAAGGGTTGAAGTGGTAAAGGGGTTATAGAGGGTGGGTTGTAAAGAAATTGTAGAGGGTAGTGTTTTAGTGTTTTATTTAGAGGGTGTGTATTAAGAATTGTGGAGGGTTTTTGGTTAGTGTGTGGTATTATAGAGGGTGGGTTAAGAAAGAATTGTAAGAGGGTTTAGTGTTTTGTTTTATAGAGGGTGGGTTAGGTATAAGAATTGTGGAGGGTAGTGTTATAGAGGGTGGGTTACGGGATGTGAAGGGTGTATTAGTTAGTGTTCTAGAGGGTGGTATAAGACTTGTTAAATGAATTGTAGAGGGTTAGTGTTTATAGAGGGTGGTTTACGGATTGAGAGGGTCGTGTTTGTTTTATAGAGGGTTAGTGTTTTAAGATATATGAGGGGTGGGTTAAGAATTGTAGAGGGTAAGTGTATAGAGGGTGGGTTAAAGAATTTGTAGAGGGTAGTGTTTTTATAGAGGGTGGGGTAAAGAATTGTCTTGGGTGGTAGTGTTAATAAGAGGGTGGGTTTTAAGAATTTGTTAGAGGGGTTAGTGTTTTTTATAGAGGGTGGGTAAGAATTGTAGAGGGTTAGTGTTATAGAGGGTGGGTAAGAATTGTGAAGGGTAGTGTGTATGAGAGGGTGGGTAAGAATTGTAGAGGGTAGTGTTATAGAGGGGGGTAAGAATTGTAGAGGGTAGTGTTATAGAGGGTGGGTAAGAATTGTGGAGGGTAGTGTTATAGAGGGTGGGTAAGAATTGTGGAGGGTAGTGTTATAGAGGTTGGGTAAGAATTGTAGAGGGTAGTGTTATAGAGGGTGGGTAAGAATTGTGGAGGGTAGTGTTATAGAGGGTGGGTAAGAATTGTAGAGGGTTATTGTATAGAGGGTGGGTAAGAATTGTGAGGGTAGTGTTATAGAGGGGGGGTACGAATTGTAGAGGGTCTGTTTATAGAGGGGGGTAAGGATTGTGGAGTGTAAGGTTTTTTTTTTTATAGAGGGTGGGTTAAGAATTTTGTAGAGGGTAGTGTTTATAGAGGGTGGGGTCGGAATTTAGATAGAGGGTCGTGTATAGAGGGGGTGTTTAGTTGTTTATAGAGGGCTGGGGTAAGAATTTGTGGAGGGTTTTAGTGTTTATTTATAGAGGTTTGGGGTTAAGAATTGTGGAGGGTATTAGTAAGTGGTATAGAGGGTGGTATAAGACTTGTAGAGGGTTATTTAGTGTTATAGAAGGTGGGTGGTAAGAATTGTAGAGGGGTGTGGTTGGTTGTGGTGTTATAGGGGTGGGTCGAGGAATTTGTAGAGGGTTAGTGTTATAGAGGGTGGGTAAGAATAAGATTGTGGATGGAGGGTTAGTGTTATAGAGGGTTGGGTATAAGAATTGCGAAGGGTAGTGTTATAGAGGGTGGGCAAGAATTTGTAGAGGGTTACGTTAGTTGTTTAATAGGGGTGGGTGGTAAGAAATTTGTAGCGGGGTTAGTGTTATAGAGGGTGGGTAAGAATTGTGAGGGTAGTGTTATAGAGGGGTGGGTAAGAATTGTGAAGAGGTAGTTGTATAGAGAGGTGGGTACGAATTTGTCGAGGGTAGTGTTATAGAAGGTGCGGTTAAGAATTGTGAAGGGTAGTGTTATATATCGGGTGGGGTAAAGAATTGTGTGAAGGGTAGTGTTTATAGAGGGTGGGGTAAGGAATTGTAAGGGTTAGTTTAGTAGTGTTATAGAAGGCTGGGTAAGCATTGTGAGGGTAGTGTTATAGAGGGTGGGTAAGAATTGTGGAGGGTAGTTGTTTATAGAGGGTGGGTAAGAATTGTAAGAGGGTTAGTGTATAGCGGGTGTGTAAGAAGGTAAGAATTGTGGAGGGTTAGTGTTATGAGGGGTGGGTGAAGTAATTGTGGAGGTAGTGTTATAGAGGGCTGCGGTAAGAATTGTAGAGGGCTATGATTATAGAGGGTGAGGTAAGAATTGTGGAGGGTAGTAGTGTTATAGAGGGTGGGGGTAAGGGAATTGTAGAATTAGAGCGGTTTAGTATTATAGAGGGTGTGGGTTAAAGAAAGAATGTGGAGGGTAAGTGTTGTAGAGGGTGGGTAAGAATTTGTAAGAAGGAAGAAGGTAGTGTTTTATAGAGTATAGAGGGTTGGGTAAAGAATTGTGGAGGGCAGTGTTTATTTATTAGAGAGTGGGTTAAGAATTTGTAGAGGGTAGGGTAGGGTTATAGAGGGTTGGGTGGTTAAGAATGGTTAGAAGGTAGTGTTATAGAGGGTGGGTAAGAATTGTGGAGGGCAGTGTTATAGAGAGTGGGTAAGAATTGTAGAAGGTAGTGTTATAGAGGGTGGGTAAGAATTGTGGAGGGCAGTGTTATAGAGAATGAGTAAGAATTGTAGAGGGTAGTATTATAGAGGGTGGGTAAGAATTGTAGAGGGTAGTATTATAGAGGGTGGGTAAGAATTGTGGAGGGTAGTGTTGTAGAGGGTGGGTAAGAATTGTAGAAGGTAGTGTTATAGAGGGTGGGTAAGAATTGTGGAGGGCAGTGTTATAGAGAGTGGGTAAGAATTGTAGAGGGTAGTGTTATAGAGGGTGGGTAAGAATTGTAGAAGGTAGTGTTATAGAGGGTGGGTAAGAATTGTGGAGGGCAGTGTTATAGAGAGTGGGTAAGAATTGTAGAAGGTAGTGTTATAGAGGGTGGGTAAGAATTGTGGAGGGCAGTGTTATAGAGAGTGGGTAAGAATTGTAGAGGGTAGTGTTATAGAGGGTGGGTAAGAATTGTAGATGGTAGTGTTATAGAGGGTGGGTAAGAATTGTAGAGGGTAGTGTTATAGAGGGTGGGTAAGAATTGTAGAGGGTAGTGTTATAGAGGGTGGGTAAGAATTGTGAAGGGTAGTGTTATAGAGGGTGGGTAAGAATTGTGGAGGTAGTGTTA
Source organism: Pecten maximus (assembly GCF_902652985.1). Taxonomy (NCBI): domain Eukaryota; kingdom Metazoa; phylum Mollusca; class Bivalvia; order Pectinida; family Pectinidae; genus Pecten; species Pecten maximus. The sequence continues at coordinate 32,013,870 of NC_047033.1, forward strand.
TAGAGGGTGGGTAAGAATTGTGGAGGGTAGTGTTATAGAGGGTGGGTAAGAATTGTAGAGGGTAGTGTTATAGAGGGTGGGTAAGAATTGTGGAGGGTAGTGTTGTAGAGGGTGGGTAAGAATTGTAGAGGGTAGTGTTATAGAGGAGGGTAAGAATTGTAGAGGGTAGTGTTATAGAGGGTGGGTAAGAGTTGTGGAGGGTAGTGTTATAGAGGATGGGTAAGAATTGTGGAGGGTAGTGTTATAGAGGGTGGGTAAGAGTTGTGGAGGGTAGTGTTATAGAGGGTGGGTAAAAATTGTAGAGGGTAGTGTTATAGAGGGTGGGTAATAATTGTGGAGGGTAGTGTTATAGAGGGTGGGTAAGAATTGTGGAGGGGTAGTGTTATAGAGGGTGGGTAATAATTGTGGAGGGTAGTGTTATAGAGGGTGGGTAAGAATTGTGGAGGGTAGTGTTATAGAGGGTGGGTAAGAATTGTGGAGGGTAGTGTTATAGAGGGTGGGTAATAATTGTGGAGGGTAGTGTTATAGAGGGTGGGTAAGAATTGTAGAGGGTAGTGTTATAGAGGGTGGGTAAGGATTGTAGAGGGTCGTGTTATAGAGGGGGGTAAGAATTGTGGAGGGTAGTGTTATAGAGGGTGGGTAAGAATTGTGGAGGGTAGTGTTATAGAGGGTGGGTAAGAGTTGTGGAGGGTAGTGTTATAGAGGGTGGGTAAGAGTTGTGGAGGGTAGTGTTATAGAGGGTGGGTAAGAATTGTAGAGGGTAGAGTTATAGAGTGTGGGTAAGAATTGAGGAGGGTAGTGTTATAGAGGGTGGGTAAGAATTGTAGAGGGTAGTGTTATAGAGGGTGGGTAAGAATTGTGGAGGGTAGTGTTATAGAGGGTGGGTAAGAATTGTAGAGGGTAGTGTTATAGAGGGTGGATAAGAATTGTGGAGGGTAGAGTTAAGAGTGTGGGTAAGAATTGTAGAGGGTAGTGTTATAGAGGGTAGTGTTATAGAGGGTAGTGTTATAGAGGGTGGGTAAGAATTGTGAAGGGTCGTGTTATAAAGGGTGGGTAAGAATTGTAGAGGGTAGAGTTAAGAGTGTGGGTAAGAATTGTGGAGGGTATTGTTATAGAGGGTGGGTAAGAATTGTAGAGGGTCGTGTTATAGAGGGTGGGTAAGAATTGTAGAAGGTAGTGTTATAGAGGGTGGGTAAGATTTGTGAAGGGTAGTGTTATAGAGGGTGGGTAAGAATTGTGGAAGGTAGTGTTATAGATGGTGGGTAAGATTTGTGAAGGGTAGTGTTATAGAGGGTGGGTAAGAATTATAGAGGGTAGTGTTATAGAGGATGGGTAAGAATTGTGAAGGGTAGTGTTATAGAGGGTGGGTAAGAATTGTAGAGGGTAGAGTTAAGAGTGTGGGTAAGATTTGTGAAGGGTAGTGTTATAGAGGGTGGGTAATATTTGTGAAGGGTAGTGTTATAGAGGGTGGGTAAGAATTGTGGAAGGTAGTGTTATAGAGGGTGGGTAAGAATTGTGGAAGGGTAGGGTATAGCGGGTGGGGGCTAAGAATTGTGGAGGTAGTGTTATAGAGGGTAGTGTTATAGAGGGTGGGTAAGAATTGTAGAGGGTAGTGTTATAGAGGGTGGGTAAGATTTGTGAAGGGTAGTGTTATAGAGGGTGGGTAAGAATTATAGAGGGTAGTGTTATAGAGGGTGGGTAAGAATTGTGGAGGGTAGTGTTATAGAGGGTGGGTAAGAATTGTAGAGGGTAGAGTTAAGAGTGTGGGTAAGATTTGTGAAGGGTAGTGTTATAGAGGGTGGGTAAGATTTGTGAAGGGTAGTGTTATAGAGGGTGGGTAAGAATTATAGAGGGTAGTGTTATAGAGGTGGGTTAATAATTGTGGAGGGTAGTGTTATAGAGGGTGGGTAAGAATGGAGAGGGTAGTGTTATAGAGGTGGGTAAGAATTGTGGAGGGTAGTGTTATAGAGGGTGGGTAATAATTGTAGAGGGTAGTGTTATAGAGGGTGGGTAAGAATTGTAGAGGGTAGAGTTATAGAGTGTGGGTAAGAATTGTAGAGGGTAGAGTTAAGAGTGTGGGTAAGATTTGTGAAGGGTAGTGTTATAGAGGGTGGGTAAGAATTATAGAGGGTAGTGTTATAGAGGGTGGGTAAGAATTTTAGAGGGTAGAGTTAAGAGTGTGGGTAAGAATTGTATAGGGTAGTGTTATAGAGGGTGGGTAAGGATTGTAGAGGGTAGTGTTATAGAGGGTGGGTAAGAATTGTGAAGGGTAGTGTTATAGAGGGTGGGTAAGAATTGTAGAGGGTAGTGTTTATAGAGGGTGGGTAAGAATTGTAGAGGGTAGTGTTATAGAGGGTGGTTAAAGAATTGTGGGGGTAGGTTATAGAGGGTGGGTAAGACTTGTAGAGGGTAGTGTTATAGAGGGTGGGTAAGAATTGTAGAGGGTAGTGTTTTAGGGGTGGGTAAGAAATTGTGGAGGGTAGGTTGTGTTATAGAGGGTTGGTAATTAATTGTGGAGGGTTAGTGTTATAGAGGGTGGGTAAGAATTGTGAAGGGTAGTGTTATAGAGGTGGGTAAGAATTGTAGAGGGTAGTGTTATAGAGGGTGGGTAAGAATTGTAGAGGGTAGTGTTATAGAGGGTGGGTAAGAATTATAGAGGGTAGTGTTATAGAGGGTGGGTAATAACTGTAGAGGGTCGTGTTATAGAGGGTGGGTAAGAATTGTAGAGGGTAGTGTTATAGAGGGTGGGTAAGAATTGTGAAGGGTAGAGTTATAGAGGGTGGGTAAGAATTGTAGAGGGTAGTGTTATAGAGGGTGGGTAAGAATTATAGAGGGTAGTGTTATAGAGGGTGGGTAATAACTGTAGAGGGTCGTGTTATAGAGGGTGGGTAAGAATTGTAGAGGGTAGTGTTATAGAGGGTGGGTAAGAATTGTGAAGGGTAGAGTTATAGAGGGTGGGTAAGAATTGTAGAGGGTAGTGTTTTAGAGGGTGGGTAAGAATTGTGGAGGGTAGTGTTATAGAGGGTTGGTAATAATTGTGGAGGGTAGTGTTATAGAGGGTGGGTAAGAATTGTGAAGGGTAGTGTTATAGAGGGTGGGTAAGAATTGTGAAGGGTCGTGTTATAGAGGGTGGGTGTAAGAATTGTGAAGGGTAGTGTTATAGAGGGTGGGTAGAATTATAGAGGGTAGTGTATAGAGGGTGGGTAGATGTCGAGGGTAGTGTTTTATAGAGGTGGGTAAGTTTGTGAAGGGTGTGTTATATAGGGGTGGGGTAAGAATTGTAGAGGGTAGTGTTATAGAGGGTGGGTAAGAATTGTAGAGGGTAGTGTTATAGAGGGTGGGTAAGAATTGTGGAGGGTAGTGTTATAGAGGGTGGGTAAGAATTATAGAGGGTAGTGTTATAGAGGGTGGGTAAGAAATGTAGAGGGTAGTGTTATAGAGGGTAGTGTTATAGAGGGTGGTAAGAATTATAGAGGGTAGTGTTATAGAGGCTGGGTAAGAATTGTTACAATGGTAGGTGTTATATAGGGGTTGTAAGAGTTGTACAAGGGTAGTTGTTATATAGGGATTAGGTTAAGAGTTGTACAAGGCCGTAGTGTTATAATAGGGATGGGTATAAGAGTTGTACAATGTAGTAGTGTTATATAGGGATGGTTAAGAGCTGTACAAGGTAGTGTTAGTGATTAGGGATGGTAAAGAGTTGTACCACGGTAGTGTTATATAGGGATTGGTAAGACGTTGTACAAGGTAGTGTTATATAGATGGATGGTGGTAAGAGTTTGTACAAGGTTAGTGTTATATAGAGTGATGGTAAGAGTTGTTACAAGTTTAGATGTTTATATAGGGATGTTAAGAGTTGTACAACGGTAGTGTTATATAGGGGTTAGGGTTAAGAGTTTGTACAAGGTATTGTTATATAGGAGATGGTTAAAGAGTTGTACAATTTATGTAGTGTTATATAGGGATGGTAAGAGTTGTACAAGGTAGTGTTATATAGAGGATGGTAAGAGTTGTACAAGGTAGTGTTATAGAGGGTAGGTAAGAATTGTGGAGGGTAGTGTTATAGAGGGTGGGTAAGAATTGTGAAGGGTGGTGTTATAGAGGGTGGGTAAGAATTGTGGAGGGTAGTGTTATAGAGTGTGGGTAAGAATTGTAGAGGGTAGTGTTTTAGAGGGTGGGTAAGAATTGTGGAGGGTAGTGTTATAGAGGGTTGGTAATAATTGTGGAGGGTAGTGTTATAGAGGGTGGGTAAGAATTGTGAAGGGTAGTGTTATAGAGGGTGGGTAAGAATTGTAGAGGGTAGTGTTATAGAGGGTGGGTAAGAATTGTAGAGGGTAGTGTTTTAGAGGGTTGGTAATAATTGTGGAGGGTAGTGTTATAGAGGGTGGGTAAGAATTGTGAAGGGTAGTGTTATAGAGGGTGGGTAAGAATTGTAGAGGGTAGTGTTATAGAGGGTGGGGTAAGAATTGTAGAGGTTAGTGTTATAGAGGTTGGGTAAGAATTGTGGAGGGTAGTGTTATAGAGGGTGGGTAAGAATTGTAGAAGGGTAGTGTTATAGAGGGTGGGTAAGAATTGTGGAGGGTAGTGTTATAGAGGGTGGGTAAGAATTGTAGAGGGTAGTGTTATAGAGGGTGGGTAAGAATTGTGGAGGGTAGTGTTATTGAGGGTGGGTAAGAATTGTGGAGGGTAGTGTTATAGAGGGTGGGTAAGACTTGTGGAGGGTAGTGTTATAGAGGGTGGGTAAGAATTGTAGAGGGTAGTGTTATAGAGGGTGGATAAGAATTGTGAAGGGTCGTGTTATAGAGGGTGGGTAAGAATTGTAGAGGGTAGTGTTATAGATGGTGGGTAAGAATTGTAGAGGGTAGTGTTATAGAGGGTGGGTAAGAATTGTGAAGGGTAGTGTTATAGAGGGTGGGTAAGAATTGTAGAGGGTAGTGTTATAGAGGGTGGGTAAGAATTGTAGAGGGTAGTGTTATAGAGGGCGGGTAAGAATTGTAAAGGGTAGTGTTATAGAGGGTGGGTAAGTATTGTGAAGGGTAGTGTTATAGAGGGTAGTGTTATAGAGGGTGGGTAAGTATTGTAGAGGGGTCGTGTTATAGAGGGTAGTGTTATAGAGGGTGGGTAAGTATTGTGGAGGGTAGTGTTATAGAGGGTGGGTAAGTATTGTAGAGGGTAGTGTTATAGAGGGTGGGTAAGTATTGTAGAGGGTAGTGTTATAGAGGGTGGGTAAGAATTGTAGAGGGTAGTGTTATAGAGGGTAGTGTTATAGAGGGTGGGTAAGAATTATGGAGGGTAGTGTTATAGAGGGTGGGTAAGTATTGTAGAGGGTCGTGTTATAGAGGGTGGGTAAGAATTGTAGAGGGTAGTGTTATAGAGGGTAGTGTTATAGAGGGTGGGTAAGAATTGTGGAGGGTCGTGTTATAGAGGGGGGGTAAGAATTGTAGAGGTAGGTATAGAGGGGGGTAGAATTGTAGAGGGTAGTGTTATAGGGTGTGGGTAAGAATTGTGGAGGTAGTTAGTGTTATAGCGGGTTGGGTAAGACTTGTAGAGGGTCGTGTTATAGAGGGTGGGTTGGTCAGAATTTGTTCGCGGGTCGTGTTATAGAGGGTGGGTAAGAATTGTTAGAGGGTAGTGTTATAGAGGGTTGGTAAGAATTTGTGGAGGTGTGTTTCTAGATGTTGGGTGGGTAAGAATTGTAGAGGGTAGTGTTATAGAGGGTAGTGTTATAGAGGGTGGGTAAGAATTGTAGAGGGTAGTGTTATAGAGGGTGGGTAAGAATTGGTGAGAATAGCGTTATAGGGAGGAGTGAGGATGGTTAAGGGTTTTTATAGAGGGATGGTAAGAGTTGTACAAGGTAGTGTTATATAGGGGTGGTAAGAGTTGTACAAGGTAGTGTTATATAGGGATGGTAAGAGTTGTACAAGGTAGTGTTATATAGGGGTGGTAAGAGTTGTACAAGGTAGTGTTATATAGGGATGGTAAGAGTTGTAGAAGGTAGTTGTATATAGATGGTTGGTAAGAGTTGTACAGGTAGTGTTATAGTAGGGGTAGGTAAGAAGTTGCTACAAGGTAGTGTTATATAGGGATGGTAAGAGTTGTTACAAGGTTATGTGTTATATAGGAATGGTAAGAAGGTGTCACAACAGGTAGTGTTATATAGGGGTAGGGTAAGAGTTGTACAAGTTAGTGTTATATAGGGGTGGTAAGAGTTGTACAAGGTAGTGTTATATAGGGGATGGTAAGAGTTGTACAAGGTAGTGTTATATAGGGATGGTAAGAGTTGTACAAGGTAGTGTTATATAGGGGTGGTAAGAGTTGTACAAGGTAGTGTTATATAGGGGTGGTAAGAGTTGTACAAGGTAGTGTTATATAGGGGTGGTAAGAGTTGTACAAGGTAGTGTTATATAGGGGTGGTAAGAGTTGTACAGGTAAGTGTTATATAGGGGTAGGGTAAGAGTTGTACAAGGTAGTGTTATATAGAGGTAGGGTAAGAGTTGTACAAGGTAGTGTTATGGTAAGAGTTGTACAAGGTAGTGTTATATAGGGGTGGTAAGAGTTGTACAAGGTAGTGTTATATAGGGATGGTAAGAGTTGTACAAGGCAGTGTTATATAGGGATGGTAAGAGTTGTACAAGGCAGTGTTATATAGGGTGGTAAGAGTTGTACAAGGTAGTGTTATATAGGGGTGGTAAGAGTTGTACAAGGTAGTGTTATATAGGGATGGTAAGAGTTGTACAAGGTAGTGTTATATAGGGATGGTAAGAGTTGTACAAGGTAGTGTTATATAGGGATGGTAAGAGTTGTACAAGGTAGTGTTATATAGGGTGGTAAGAGTTGTACAAGGTAGTGTTATATAGGGATGGTAAGAGTTGTACAAGGTAGTGTTATATAGGGATGGTAATAGTTGTACAAGGCAGTGTTATATAGAGTTAGTGAAGATGACAGATTATACCGTTATAAATGTGCTGTCACTGTTTTCGCGCGTTTTAGTGGCATGTGGAGTTCGTTACACAAGTATAATATGCTCCGAAACCTTTTCGACTTTTTTTGGAAATATACATAAAAACGTCTTCAAGGACTAAGAGCACATTCTTTATCTATAACATTTTTATGCGTTTGGATTAAATTAACGAAGAAGAAAGTCCAAAGCATGATTAGTGGCCTGCTTTCTGTTTACGAGAGAGAGTTTTTGTTTACCATAATTTATTAGCTTCACTCTCAACGTGAACAACTACAGCTACGACTGTGGGTCGTCTCAACGGCACGGCATCGTAAACCAGCAGGAGGAAATATCTCACGCTTTAACGAGAAATTACGAGATCTTTTTTACATCCCAGGCCAAACATTTGTTTCTGGGTTTTTTATTTTTGTAATATTTTATTATAGATGGAAAATAGTAAGTATCATATGAAATCACTAATTTGCTCCTCTTTGTAAAAACAAAGCATAAGTGTCAGAATTTTACGGACCAAAACAGCCTTTCCTGATGGTATCCCCTCTCTGTCTCCCTTTCCCTCGGATCAGAGACATCCTTCCCTGATGGTATCCCTTCTCTGTCTCCCTTTCTCTTATATCACAGACAACCTTCCCTGATGGTATCCCTTCTCCGTCTCCCTTTCTCTCGGATCATAGACATCCTTCCCTGATGGTATCCCCTCTCTGTCTCCCTTTCTCTCGGATCACAGACATCCTTCCCTGATGGTATCCCCTCTCTGTCTCCCTTTCTCTCGGATCACAGACAACCTTCCCTGATGGTACCCCCTCTCTGTCTCCCTTTCTCTCGGATCACAGACATCCTTCCCTGATGGTATCCCCTCTCTGTCTCCCTTTCTCTCGGATCACACACATCCTTCCCTGATGGTATCCCCTCTCTGTCTCCCTTTCTCTCGGATCACAGACAACCTTCCCTGATGGTATCCCCTCTCTATCTCCCTTTCTCTCAGATCACAGTCATCCTTCCCTGATGGTACCCCCTCTCTGTCTCCCTTTCCCTCGGATCAGAGACATCCTTCCCTGATGGTATCCCTTCTCTGTCTCCCTTTCTCTTATATCACAGACAACCTTCCCTGATGGTATCCCTTCTCCGTCTCCCTTTCTCTCGGATCATAGACATCCTTCCCTGATGGTATCCCCTCTCTGTCTCCCTTTCTCTCGGATCACAGACATCCTTCCCTGATGGTATCCCCTCTCTGTCTCCCTTTCTCTCGGATCACAGACAACCTTCCCTGATGGTACCCCCTCTCTGTCTCCCTTTCTCTCGGATCATAGACATCCTTTCCTGATGGTATCCCCTCTCTGTCTCCCTTTCTCTCGGATCACACACATCCTTCCCTGATGGTATCCCCTCTCTGTCTCCCTTTCTCTCGGATCACAGACATCCTTCCCTGATGGTACCCCCTCTCTGTCTCCCTTTCTCTCGGATCACAGAAAACCTTCCCTGATGGTACCCCCTCTCTGTCTCCCTTTCTCTCGGATCACAGACAACCTTCCCTGATGGTACCCCCTCTCTGTCTCCCTTTCTCTCGGATCACAGAAAACCTTCCCTGATGGTATCCCCTCTCTGTCTCCCTTTCTCTCGGATCACACACATCCTTCCCTGATGGTATCCCCTCTCTGTCTCCCTTTCCATCGGATCACAGACATCCTTCCCTGATGGTATTTCCTCTCTGTCTCCCTTTCTCTCGGATCACAGACATCCTTCCCTGATGGTATCCCCTCTCTGTCTCCCTTTCTCTCGGATCACAGAAAACCTTCCCTGGTGGTACCCCCTCTCTGTCTCCCTTTCTCTCGGATCACAGACAACCTTCCCTGATGGTATCCCCTCTCTGTCTCCCTTTCTCTCGGATCACAGAAAACCTTCCCTGATGGTGCCCCCTCTCTGTCTCAGTTTCTCTCGGATCACAGACAACCTTCCCTGATGGTATCCCCTCTCTCTCTCCCTTTCTCTCGGATCACAGACAACCTTCCCTGATGGTACCCCCTCTCTGTCTCCCTTTCTCTCGGATCACAGACATCCTTCCCTGATGGTACCCCCTCTCTGTCTCTCTTTCTCTCGGATCACAGACATCCTTCCGTGATGGTATCCCCTCTCTGTCTCCCTTTCTCTCGGATCACACACATCCTTCCCTGATGGTATCCCCTCTCTGTCTCCCTTTCTCTCGGATCACAGACATCCTTCCCTGATGGTACCCCCTCTCTGTCTCCCTTTCTCTCGGATCACAGACAACCTTCCCTGATGGTACCCCCTCTCTGTCTCCCTTTCGCTCGGATCACAGACATCCTTCCCTGATGGTACCCCCTCTCTGTCTCTCTTTCTCTCGGATCACAGACATCCTTCCCTGATGGTATCCCCTCTCTGTCTCCCTTTCTCTCGGATCACAGACAACCTTCCCTGATGGTATCCCCTCTCTATCTCCCTTTCTCTCGGATCACAGACAACCTTCCCTGATGGTATCCCCTCTCTGTCTCCCTTTCTCTCGGATCACAGACATCCTTCCCTGATGGTATCCCCCTCCGTCTCCCTTTCTGTAAAAGCGAGGACATCCTGCCCTGATGGTATCTTTCCTCTTTCTTACTTTCTCTTGTAGAAGACACCCTTCCTTGATGATGTCCCCAACTTGTTTTACCTTTGGAGCACAATTATCCTTCCCTGGTGGTATTTTTTCTCTTTTTCTCGGAGTCTCTTTCACTCTCTCATTTTTGCTAAAATTTATATTCGTTTCCTAACGGAAGATTCCAAAGTCCCTTGATGTTTTCATGACAGTCAGACTGTCTTCCGTCTATTCTTTTAAACCATCATCATGGCGTCCTCTTTATCACTGTTGTCTGACATCAGTTAATCCCTTTGTCTTTGAAGCTGTCCCCCAAACTAACAATGTCCCATTATATAACTGTCGTCTGACAACAGTTAACCCCTTTGTCTTTGAAGCTGTCCCTCAAACTAACAATTTTCTATAATACCATTGTAATGTCTGCTTCCACCTAATTATTTCGATTCCTGCTGATTACATCCTTTCTTTTCCTATGATTTATCTGTTTTATCAATTATTTATCAAGTTTTAGTATAATTTTTTTATTCGAAATAAGCTAATAAAACAATGTTGAACAGTTTATACAGGTACAGCCTACATCCAATAAACAATGGCCACCGATAATATCAGAAAAAAACATTTTAAAATAAAACAAAACAACTTACAACTGTAAAAGACAAAATAAAAATATACACACATAAAAGCAGAAGTGAAATATGTTAAGAAATCTAAATATACAGTAATTAAGAAAACACAATTCACCGTCAGCGACTTCATGTCGGGATATGTTTGGTTCGCTGTATCCAAAAGAATACTTGAAAGAAGGAATATCGATGGGGTGGTCTTGTCAATGTTTGTATGTATGGAATGAAGCCATGTTGTCCGGACACGTGAGATGTATTAAACAAAGATTATGATAGTTGATAAATATACACCCCGCCACTGATTCTATCGTCAAATATGTAGGGAACTAGACAAGTTTCATACCCATGCTCAGCCACTCCATCAAATTAGAAACTAGTGCTGGAGCTAAACAGGTATGTCGGCAACTCATTAAAATCGCTTTGCATGTACAGAGTTCATACTGTTATCAGGACCTGTTTAAGCCACCATGATGATCATAATTCTGATAAAATTTTGTTGAATCTGTGCGAACGCGTACTTTAAATAGAAATGTTTATGGCGTATGTTGATTAATTAATGTGAGCCTGCTTCACATGGAGAGGACCCAACGTCTATGTAAGTCAGCAGTCGCTGTTTAATGTTGATGTCAAGAATTTTGGGAAAGTTAAACAGCGCAATGAAATCGCAATATGTCAAGAAAACATCAAGGGGGGGTCGACTACTGTGTAAATCGTTAAACCCCAGTAACACGTTCATCTGTTACATTGATGATACTATAGAGGTTAAGGGGAGTAAATCGTTAAACCCCAGTAACACGTTCATCTGTTACATTGGTGATACTATAGAGGTTAAGGGGAGTAAATCGTTAAACCCCAGTAACACGTTCATCTGTTACATTGGTGATACTATAGAGGTTAAGGGGAGTAAATCGTTAAACCCCAGTAACACGTTCATCTGTTACATTGGTGATACTATAGAGGTTAAGGGGAGTAAATCGTTAAACCCCAGTAACACGTTCATCTGTTACATTGGTGATACTATAGAGGTTAAGGGGAGTAAATCGTTAAACCCCAGTAACACGTTCATCTGTTACATTGGTGATACTATAGAGGTTAAGGGGAGTAAATCGTTAAACCCCAGTAACACGTTCATCTGTTACATTGGTGATACTATAGAGGTTACGGGGAGCTCGGACAGACATGAAAACAATGTTAACAAAATACACAGACGGACGTCAGGACAGCAGCGAGTACCAGACACACAGACAGGCAGTATAAATATAGATTATAATTATATAAACCTACGTGTACAAAACAATCATAACAGTAAGTTTAAGAACGGTAATACCATTACACCATAGCTCCCGTGTGAGGAGAACGAGATAAAAACATGCACCGGGATTCTCGACAGGGTAAAAGTTGCAAAAGTTCTTCAATGGAAAGTCAAACAAGTATTGATTATTTTGTGATTCATGTTAACCCTAAATAAATAAAATAATCAAAGATAACAAATAACGACGGGAAATCCAAGAATGAGCACTGTCGGAGAGGTAGACCTGTAATATAAAGATGTCGAGGTGTGTTGGAGAGGTAGACCTGTAATATAAAGATGTCGAGGGGTGTTGGAGAGGTAGACCTGTAATATAAAGATGTCGAGGGGTGTTGGAGAGGTAGACCTGTAATATAAAGATGTCGAGGGGTGTTGGAGAGGTAGACCTGTAATATAAAGATGTCGAGGGGTGTTGGAGAGGTAGACCTGTAATATAAAGATGTCGAGGGGTGTTGGAGAGGTAGACCTGTAATATAAAGATGTCGAGGGAGTGTTGGAGAGGTAGACCTGTAATATAAAGATGTCGGGGAGTGTTGGAGAGGTAGACCTGTAATATAAAGATGTCGAGGGATTGTTGGAGAGGTAGACCTGTAATATAAAGATGTCGAGGGGTGTTGGAGAGGTAGACCGAATTAAGATGTCGAGGGGTTGGAGAGTAACCTGTAATTAAAAAAAAAAAAAAGATGTCGAGGGGTGTGGAGAGGTAGGACCTGTAATATAGAAGAGTCTGGAGAGGTTGGAGAGGTAGACCTTGTAATATAAAGATTCGAGGGGTGGGTGTTAAGATGGAGGGTTGGAAAAAGTAATATAAAGAGTCGAGGGTTTGGAGAGGTAACCTGTAATTAAAGATGCGAGGGGGGGGAGGGACTGTAGAATGTGGTGGAGAGGTAGACCTGTAATATAAGACGAGGAGGAGGAAGGTAGGGGTCATAGTATGAGTTGGAGTGGTTGAGTGAAAACGGGCAGGGTGGGACCCCGTGAAAGAAGAAGGAAGGGTGGGGAGGGGGGATATGTATAGTAAGCTGAGAAAGGGGAGGATTGGAGGGGGGGGGGTTGATAGGGGAAGGAAGAGTGTGAATGAGGTTGCGATCGGGAGTGAAAGGGTGGGTGTGGGGGAGTGAAAGGAGGGTATGGTTGAATTAGGGGGAGGAGCATCGGGGGGGGAAGAGGTAAAAGGTGATTAAAGTGTTGGGGAAATGGAGTAGAAGTTTGAGTGGGGGGTGGGCAAGGATTGTGATGGAAAGTCGAGTCGGGAATAAGGGAGGGAAAAAGAGTTTGGGGGAAAAAGATGTTGGAGCATAAGAGGGTGGGGGTCGTAGACTGGAAGGGATGGTAGGAGTGGTGAAAGAAGGGGGGGAGTGGAGAGATGGAGAGAAAAGGTGAAATAGGTGGGGGGGGGGGGGTGTGGTTGGGGAGGGTGTTGTGAGAGTAGACCTGTTAACATAAAGATGTTGGAGAGGTAGACCTGTAATATAAAGATGTAGAGAGGTTTGAGAGGTAGACCTGTAAATATAATATGTCGAGGAGTGTTGGAGAGGTAGACCTGTAATATAAAGATGTCGAGGAGTGTTGGAGAGGTAGACCTGTAATATAAAGATGTCGAGGAGTGTTGGAGAGGTAGACCTGTAATATAAAGATGTCGAGGGGTGTTGGAGAGGTAGACCTGTAATATAAAGATGTCGAGGAGTGTTGGAGAGGTAGACCTGTAATATAAAGATGTCGAGGGGTGTTGGAGAGGTAGACCTGTAATATAAAGATGTCGAGGGGTGTTGGAGAGGTAGACCTGTAATATAAAGATGTCGAGGGAGTGTTGGAGAGGTAGACCTGTAATATAAAGATGTCGAGGAGTGTTGGAGAGGTAGACCTGTAATATAAAGATGTCGAGGGGTGTTGGAGAGGTAGACCTGTAATATAAAGATGTTGGAGAGGTAGACCTGTAATATAAAGATGTCGAGGAGTGTTGGAGAGGTAGACCTGTAATATAAAGATGTCGAGGGAGTGTTGGAGAGGTAGACCTGTAATATAAAGATGTCGAGGGAGTGTTGGAGAGGTAGACCTGTAATATAAAGATGTCGAGGGGTGTTGGAGAGGTAGACCTGTAATATAAAGATGTCGAGGGGTGTTGGAGAGGTAGACCTGTAATATAAAGATGTCGAGGGGTGTTGGAGAGGTAGACCTGTAATATAAAGATGTCGAGGAGTGTTGGAGAGGTAGACCTGTAATATAAAGATGTCGAGGAGTGTTGGAGAGGTAGACCTGTAATATAAAGATGTCGAGGAGTGTTGGAGAGGTAGACCTGTAATATAAAGATGTCGAGGAGTGTTGGAGAGGTAGACCTGTAATATAAAGATGTCGAGGGGTGTTGGAGAGGTAGACCTGTAATATAAAGATGTCGAGGGAGTGTTGGAGAGGTAGACCTGTAATATAAAGATGTCGAGGGGTGTTGGAGAGGTAGACCTGTAATATAAAGATGTCGAGGGGTGTTGGAGAGGTAGACCTGTAATATAAAGATGTCGAGGGGTGTTGGAGAGGTAGACCTGTAATATAAAGATGTCGAGGAGGTGTTGGAGAGGTAGACCTGTAATATAAAGATGTCGAGGGTGTTGGAGAGGTAGACCTGTAATATAAAGATGTCGAGGAGTGTTGGAGAGGTAGACCTGTAATATAAAGATGTCGAGGGGTGTTGGAGAGGTAGACCTGTAATATAAAGATGTCGAGGGGTGTTGGAGAGGTAGACCTGTAATATAAAGATGTCGAGGGGTGTTGGAGAGGTAGACCTGTAATATAAAGATGTCGAGGGGTGTTGGAGAGGTAGACCTGTAATATAAAGATGTCGAGGAGTGTTGGAGAGGTAGACCTGTAATATAAAGATGTCGAGGGGTGTTGGAGAGGTAGACCTGTAATATAAAGATGTCGAGGAGTGTTGGAGAGGTAGACCTGTAATATAAAGATGTCGAGGAGTGTTGGAGAGGTAGACCTGTAATATAAAGATGTCGAGGAGTGTTGGAGAGGTAGACCTGTAATATAAAGATGTCGAGGGAGTGTTGGAGAGGTAGACCTGTAATATAAAGATGTCGAGGAGTGTTGGAGAGGTAGACCTGTAATATAAAGATGTCGAGGGGTGTTGGAGAGGTAGACCTGTAATATAAAGATGTCGAGGAGTGTTGGAGAGGTAGACCTGTAATATAAAGATGTCGGAGGAGTGTTGGAGAGGTAGACCTGTAATATAAAGATGTCGAGGAGTGTTGGAGAGGTAGACCTGTAATATAAAGATGTCGAGGAGTGTTGGAGAGGTAGACCTGTAATATAAAGATGTGGAGGAGTGTTGGAGAGGTAGACCTGTAATATAAAGATGTCGAGGGGTGTTGGAGAGGTAGACCTGTAATATAAAGATGTCGAGGGGTGTTGGAGAGGTAGACCTGTAATATAAAGATGTCGAGGAGTGTTGGAGAGGTAGACCTGTAATATAAAGATGTCGAGGAGTGTTGGAGAGGTAGACCTGTAATATAAAGATGTCGAGGAGTGTTGGAGAGGTAGACCTGTACGATAAAGATGTCGAGGGGTGTTGGAGAGGTAGACCTGTAATATAAAGATGTCGAGGAGTGTTGGAGAGGTAGACCTGTAATATAAAGATGTCGAGGAGTGTTGGAGAGGTAGACCTGTAATATAAAGATGTCGAGGAGTGTTGGAGAGGTAGACCTGTAATATAAAGATGTCGAGGAGTGTTGGAGAGGTAGACCTGTAATATAAAGATGTCGAGGGGTGTTGGAGAGGTAGACCTGTAATATAAAGATGTCGAGGGGTGTTGGAGAGGTAGACCTGTAATATAAAGATGTCGAGGGGTGTTGGAGAGGTAGACCTGTAATATAAAGATGTCGAGGGGTGTTGGAGAGGTAAATATATCACAGATCACACCCGCAGTTTTTAAATATATCTCAGGTCAGTCCTTTTGTGCCATTTATATAGCATAATTCACTTCCTGTGTGACGTATTATTTTGTAGTTCTCTCTTTTTGTGACGTAATATTACAAAAGTAGTGTGATGTAATAAATCACTATCATAGTTCACTCCCTTAGTGACGTAACATATCATAGTTCACTCCCTTAATGACGTAACATATCATAGTTCACTCCCTTAGTGACGTAACATATCATAGTTCACTCCCTTAGTGACGCAATATACACGTAACACTTGTGATGAGGTAATATATAAATGCTCTCATTTGTATAACATGAATTCATCACTCCATTCGACAATCTTCAACAAAGCCGATGACTCCGTCAGTGTAGGTGGTTTAGTGGTATTTACGCCATCAAATATAAAATATTTTATCTGACCCAAAATTTCAGATACAAGACATTACAGATCCTATTTGTTTTCCTCGCACAGCTGGTGGAAAATATATATTTCTAAGTGCCTGTTATGTGGGGACGTGTTCGAAATGGCTGTAAAACTTGATTACCCCAAGGATAATGGGATTTAAGTTGTTACCGTCTAACGCTCAAACACTTCTATATGATACAGCAGTCTCGTTTACGACAATCATCTGTACCACGCGCCCCTCAAAATAACGCCTAAACATTTACATGTTTAAATTGTGAAAGTTCAAATAAAAACTCCAAACCGTTATTTGATGAGATGCACGTGTGATGTTTACATATTTACGTCGTTACGTTTATTATCCGGAGTATTAACAGTAAATGTCTGACTTCGTGGGTGTTAATTAAGCTAAACAAAGGAATGCTACGAGATACGCTATTTCCTTCTAGACTTGCACACGTCCGATATGTATTTCCATTATAGCGTCCACCAATGCCATGTTGTGACAAGCATGGAAACATCCAAATACATCTCCCGCCTGATAATGTTTTATCAATTTCGAGTCAACAACTTATCACTGCAATTGAAAATCATTTGAAGAATCATTTAGATATTTCAAAAATCCAATAACCACAAGGTGTATTTTGTCTGTCCAGTACGTTTTATGTCTGCCCAGTACGTTTTGTGTCTGTCCAGCAAGTTTTGTGTCTGTCCAGTACATTTTGTGTCTGTCCAGTACGTTTTATGTCTGTCCAGTACGTTTTGTGTCTGTCCAGTACAGTTTGTGTCTGTCCAGTACGTTTTGTGTCTGTCCAGTACGTTTTGTGTCTGTCCAGTACGTTTTGTGTCTGTCCAGTACGTTTTGTGTCTGTTCAGTACGTTTTGTGTCTGTCCAGTACGTTTTGTGTCTGTCCAGTACGTTTTGTGTCTGTCCAGTACGTTTTGTGTCTGTCCAGTACGTTTTGTGTCTGTCCAGTACAGTTTGTGTCTGTCCAGTACGTTTTGTATCTGTCCAGTACAGTTTGTGTCTGTCCAGTACGTTTTGTGTCTGTCCAGTATATTTTGTGTCTGTCCAGTACGTTTTGTATCTGTCCAGTACGTTTTGTGTCTGTCCAGTACGTTTTGTGTCTGTCCAGTACGTTTTGTGTCTGTCAGTACGTTTTGTATCTGTCCAGTACGTTTTGTGTCTGTCCAGTACGTTTTGTGTCTGTCCAGTACGTTTTGTGTCTGTCCAGTTCAGTTTGTGTTTGTCCAGTACAGTTTGTGTCTGTCCAGTACGTTTTGTGTCTGTCCAGTACATTTTGTATCTGTCTCCAGTACGTTTTGTGTCTGTCCAGTACGTTTTGTATCGGTCCAGTACGTTTTGTGTCTGTCCAGTACGTTTGTGTCTGTTCCAGTACGTTTTGTGTCTGTCCAGTACGTTTTGTGTCTGTCCAGTACAGTTTGTGTTTCTCCAGTACGTTTTGTGTCTGTCCGGTACGTTTTGTATCTGTCCAGTACGTTTTGTATCTGTCCAGTACGTTTTTGTACCTGTCCAGTACGTTTGTTATCTGTCCAGTACGTTTTGTGTCTGTCGAGTACGTTTTGTATCTGTCCAGTACGTTTTGTGTCTGTCCGGTACGTTTTGTATCTGTCCAGTACGTTTTGTATCTGTCCAGCACGTTGTTTCTGTCCAGCACGTTTTTTTCTGTCCAGCATGTTTTGTGTCTGTCCAGTACGTTTTTTTTCTGTCCAGTACATTTTTTCCTGTCCAGTACGTTTTGTGTCTCTCCTGTACGTTTTTAGCTTCCTTGATTATTTATTGATTTCGAAACTGTATAAACAACACTTGTATAGATCACAACCACCTCTTATACCTAACGCCATTTGCTATTAAGATATTAGAAAAGCCCTAGGGAATGAAACTCTTTTTGAACAACATTTTGCTAGATCACAGACCTGCTTTCCGTTTAGAATTCTGCTTTGTAACATTCAGTGTCCTTGACACCGAGTGCAATTGTTGGTGCACGTGCTCAGCAGGTCTAGACATTTAAATCGCTTATATATCTGTTAGAGCCATCAAACTATCTACCCAACACATCACTTCTATCTCCGGCAGATTAAAAGTGGGCGTGGTCTACAGTAACTCAGTAACAAGAACGTTACACCAATATGTATAAAATATTGACTTCAATCTGTTAATATGTCAGGATGTGATACCCTAACGCTCCCTGACATTTGTTGGGTAAACATGTTACGTTCTAGCCTATAGATACATAGATATGATGGCTGGTATATGTGCCTTTCATTATATGGCGCGGTTGAATAACGCCGTTTGGAGCAGCATTGCTATCAAGAGAAACAAGATGACGGAAAATAGAGAGAATATTATGTCGTTTACGGATCAGACGTATTCCGCTCCGAATTCCGTCGCTTCCCCGACAAACTGAAGGCTATATCGAATGATATGATTGCTTTGAACGACAAAAGCGAAAAACGCTACATTTACCACGCTTGTTAATAGAACGAACAATTTTCGTTATATCCCAGTTTTCGGGTGTCAATATGCAAAGGCGAAAAGCTAAAGCTTCAGATTATTGTCGAGTTGATGTGTAATATCGATATGTATTTCCGTCAGTCTGTTGATTTGTAATACCGATATATCATTCAAAAGATAAATACACATCATTTTGGTCACCGAAAACAAGTTTTATTTGAAATTACGTTACCTATATGTACATGTAATTCTTCCAGATTTCAACTGAATTGTACAACTTATTCGGTTTGAGATCTTGACTTAGCATTCCTTTAAATCTAGCTGTCCGGAATTCTAACGGCTATGACGTCAGTGTATATTGGATTTCGCAGCGTATCAGGTATTATTTGGCAATACATTTTAGAACAAGCGAATAAAAAAAAGAAAGAAAGGGAAGAAAGAAAGAATATACAATTCCTTCATTAAGCTGTAAGCGGTAACGGCTGTGAGCGATTCTCCAACATGTTGGTCCCTGTAACACACTGTGTAACTGTTCTGTACTAACACAATATATCATACTTCCATACTCTCACCGTATCAGTGATTTTTTTCTTGCAATAAAATCTCCACTGACGTATCTGTAGTTACTCCGAAATATTCACCAAAGGAAAAAAGTCAAACCAGATGTTTGGCAAAAATAATTACTTCCGAGCTGTTTAATTCCGGACCTACAGCGGTTATTCTTATAATGGTAATCCTACATTGTGTGAGGGAGACGTTAGTGTAACTACCATTGTACCTACAGAGGTTATCATTCCGTGTGTGAGGGAGACATTAGTGTAACTACCATTGTACCTACAGAGGTTATCCTTCCGTGTGTGAGGGAGACGTTAGTGTAACTACCATTGTACCTACAGAGGTTATCCTTCTGTGTGTGGGGGAGACGTTAGTGTAACTACCATTGTACCTACAGAGGTTATCCTTCCGTGTGTGAGGGAGACGTTAGTGTAACTACCATTGTACCTACAGAGGTTATCCTTCTGTGTGTGAGGGAGACGTTAGTGTAACTACCATTGTACCTACAGAGGTTATCCTTCCGTGTGTGGGGGAGACGTTAGTATAACTACCATTGTACCTACAGAGGTTATCCTTCCGTGTGTGAGGGAGACGTTAGTGTAACTACCATTGTACCTAGAGAGGTTATCCTTCCGTGTGTGAGGGAGACATTAGTGTAACTACCATTGTACCTACAGAGGTTATCCTTCCGTGGGTGAGGGAGACGTTAGTGTAGCTACCATTGTACCTACAGAGGTTATCCTTCCGTGTGTGAGGGAGTCGTTAGTGTAACTACCATTGTACCTACAGAGGTTATCCTTCCGTGTGTGGGGGAGACGTTAGTGTAACTACCATTGTACCTACAGAGGTTATCCTTCCGTGTGTGAGGGAGACGTTAGTGTAGCTACCATTGTACCTACAGAGGTTATCCTTCCGTGTGTGGGGGAGACGTTAGTGTAACTACCATTGTACCTACAGAGGTTATCCTTCCGTGTGTGGGGGAGACGTTAGTGTAACTACCATTGTACCTACAGAGGTTATCCTTCTGTGTGTGAGGGACACGTTAGTGTAACTACCATTGCACCTATACAGAGGTTATCCTTCCGTGTGTGAGGGAGACGTTAGTGTAACTACCATTGTACCTACAGAGGTTATCCTTCCGTGTGTGAGGGAGACGTTAGTGTAACTACCATTGTACCTACAGAGGTTATCCTTCCGTGTGTGAGGGAGACGTTAGTGTAACTACCATTGTACCTACAGAGGTTATCCTTCCGTGTGTGAGGGAGACGTTAGTGTAACTACCATTGTACCTACAGAGGTTATCCTTCCGTGTGTGAGGGAGACGTTAGTGTAACTACCATTGTACCTACAGAGGTTATCCTTCCGTGGGTGAGGGAGACGTTAGTGTAACTACCATTGTACCTACAGAGGTTATCCTTCCGTGGGTGAGGGAGACGTTAGTGTAACTACCATTGTACTTACAGAGGTTATCCTTCCGTGGGTGAGGGAGACGTTAGTGTAACTACCATTGTACCTACAGAGGTTATCCTTCTGTGTGTGAGGGACACGTTAGTGTAACTACCATTGCACCTACAGAGGTTATCCTTCCGTGTGTGAGGGAGACGTTAGTGTAACTACCATTGTACCTACAGAGGTTATCATTCCGTGTGTGGGGGAGACGTTAGTGTAACTACCATTGTACCTACAGAGGTTATCCTTCCGTGTGTGAGGGAGACGTTAGTGTAACTACCATTGTACCTACAGAGGTTATCCTTCCGTGTGTGAGGGAGACGTTAGTGTAACTACCATTGTACCTACAGAGGTTATCCTTCCGTGTGTGAGGGAGACGTTAGTGTAACTACCATTGTACCTACAGAGGTTATCCTTCCCTGTGTGAGGGAGACGTTAGTGTAACTACCATTGTACCTACAGAGGTTATCCTTCCGTGTGTGAGGGAGACGTTAGTGTAACTACCATTGTACCTACAGAGGTTATCCTTCCGTGTGTGAGGGAGACGTTAGTGTAACTACCATTGTACCTACAGAGGTTATCCTTCCGTGGGTGAGGGAGACGTTAGTGTAACTACCATTGTACTTACAGAGGTTATCCTTCCGTGTGTGAGGGAGACGTTAGTATAGCTACCATTGTACCTACAGAGGTTATCCTTCCGTGTTTGAGGGAGACGTTAGTGTAGCTACCATTGTACCTACAGAGGTTATCCTTCCGTGTGTGAGGGAGACGTTAGTGTAACTACCATTGTACCTACAGAGGTTATCCTTCCCTGTGTGAGGGAGACGTTAGTGTAACTACCATTGTACCTACAGAGGTTATCCTTCCGTGTGTGAGGGAGACGTTAGTGTAACTACCATTGTACCTACAGAGGTTATCCTTCCGTGTGTGAGGGAGACGTTAGTATAGCTACCATTGTACCTACAGAGGTTATCCTTCCGTGTTTGAGGGAGACGTTAGTGTAGCTACCATTGTACCTACAGAGGTTATCCTTCCGTGTGTGAGGGAGACGTTAGTGTAACTACCATTGTACCTACAGAGGTTATCCTTCCCTGTGTGAGGGAGACGTTAGTGTAACTACCATTGTACCTACAGAGGTTATCCTTCCGTGTGTGAGGGAGACGTTAGTGTAACTACCATTGTACCTACAGAGGTTATCCTTCCGTGTGTGAGGGAGACGTTAGTGTAACTACCATTGTACCTACAGAGGTTATCCTTCCGTGGGTGAGGGAGACGTTAGTGTAACTACCATTGTACTTACAGAGGTTATCCTTCCGTGTGTGAGGGAGACGTTAGTATAGCTACCATTGTACCTACAGAGGTTATCCTTCCGTGTTTGAGGGAGACGTTAGTGTAGCTACCATTGTACCTACAGAGGTTATCCTTCCGTGTGTGAGGGAGACGTTAGTGTAGCTACCATTGTACCTACAGAGGTTATCCTTCCGTGTGTGAGGGAGACGTTAGTGTAACTACCATTGTACCTACAGAGGTTATCCTTCCGTGTGTGAGGGAGACGTTAGTGTAGCTACCATTGTACCTACAGAGGTTATCCTTCTGTGACATATGGAATTCGTGACTATTTGTTGGAAACATAGAAATTAAAGTAACGAAAACACAGGAATTTCACGAGTATATAGTTACTATAGAAACAAAAAAGGTGTATAATAAAGAATAAGAATTTGCGGTGCTTCTATTTGATTAACGAGATTAACGAGTAATCAATTTTGTTAGAGTAGATCATCTCCAGGATCTACAGAGGTTACAACACATGGCACACCACCAGGCTGTAGTGTTAGATTAGATAAACGTGTCAGCAGCCAACTCAAATTGACACTGTACTATCATCAGAACAGGATAACAGGACCCCAATCCGTCTCCCTGTTAAATAGGTAAGCTCAGATTTGTATAACACAGTCTAAAATACAGTGTCAAGAAGTTCTCATAGGTACGATGAACAAGTCAAACATGAAGTTTACATAAAGCATTGTGTTAAACAGTCAAGAATGAAAATCTCATCGTAATTTATTTATAACACAGAGCATAAAACATACCTACGTATAGTGTGTGATGGTAATGATAATATCACTACCTCCCTATAGTGTGTGTGATGTTAATGATAATATCACTACCTCCCTATAGTGTGTGTGATGTTAATGATAATATCACTACCTCCCTATAGTGTGTGTGATGTTAATGATAATATCACTACCTCCCTATAGTGTGTGTGATGTTAATGATAATATCACTACCTCCCTATAGTGTGTGTGATGTTAATGATAATATCACTACCTCCCTATAGTGTGTGTGATGTTAATGATAATATCACTACCTCCCTATAGTGTGTGTGATGTTAATGATAATATCACTACCTCCCTATAGTGTGTGTGATGTAATGATAATATCACTACCTCCCTATAGTGTGTGTGATGTTAATGATAATATCACTACCTCCCTATAGTGTGTGTGATGTTAATGATAATATCACTACCTCCCTATAGTGTGTGTGTGATGTTAATGATAATATCACTACCTCCCTATAGTGTGTGTGATGTTAATGATAATATCACTACCTCCCTATAGTGTGTGTGATGTAAATGATAATATCACTACCTCCCTATAGTGTGTGTGATGTTAATGATAATATCACTACCTCCCTATAGTGTGTGTGATGTTAATGATAATATCACTACCTCCCTATAGTGTGTGTGATGTTAATGATAATATCACTACCTCCCTATAGTGTGTGTGATGTTAATGATAATATCACTACCTCCCTATAGTGTGTGATGTTAATGATAATATCACTACCTCCCTATAGTGTGTGATGTTAATGATAATATCACTACCTCCCTATAGTGTGTGATGTTAATGATAATATCACTACGTCCCTATAGTGTGTAATGTTAATGATAATATCACTACCTCCCTATAGTGTGTGATGTTAATGATAATATCACTACCTCCCTATAGTGTGTGTGATGTTAATGATAATATCACTACCTCCCTATAGTGTGTGATGTTAATGATAATATCACTACCTCCCTATAGTGTGTGTAATGTTAATGATAATATCACTACCTCCCTATAGTGTGATGTTAATGATAATCTCACTACCTCCCTATAGTGTGTGTGATGTAAATGATAATATCACTACCTCCCTATAGTTTGTGTGATGTTAATGATAATATCACTACCTCCCTATAGTTTGTGTGATGTTAATGATAATATCACTACCTCCCTATAGTGTGTGATGTTAATGATAATATCACTACCTCCCTATAGTGTAGTGTTAATGATAATATCACTACCTCCCTATAGTGTGTGATGTTAATGATAATATCACTACCTCCCTATAGTGTGTGTGATGTTAATGATAATATCACTACCTCCCTATAGTGTGTGTGATGTTAATGATAATATCACTACCTCCCTATAGTGTATGTGATGTTAATGATAATATCACTACCTCCTTATAGTGTGTGATGTTAATGATAATATCACTACCTCCCTATAGTGTGTGATGTTAATGATATATCACTACCTCCCTATAGTGTGTGTGATGTTAATGATAATATCACTACCTCCTTATAGTGTGTGTTATGTTAATGATACTCTCACTAACTCCCTATAGTGTGTGTGATGTTAATGAAAATATCACTACCTCCCTATAGTGTGTGTGATGTTAATGATAATATCACTACCTCCCTATAGTGTGTGTGATGTTAATGATAATATCACTACCTCCCTATAGTGTATGATGTTAATGATAATATCAGTACCTCCCTATAGTGTGTGTGATGTTAATGATAATATCACTACCTCCCTATAGTGTGTGTGATGTTAATGATAATATCACTACCTCCCTATAGTGTGTGTGATGTTAATGATAATATCACTACCTCCCTATAGTGTGTGTGTGATGTTAATGATAATATCACTACCTCCCTATAGTGTGTGATGTTAATGATAATATCACTACCTCCCTATAGTGTGTGATGTTAATGATAATATCACTACCTCCCTATAGTGTGTGATGTAAATGATAATATCACTACCTCCCTATAGTGTGTGATGTTAATGATAATATCACTACCTCCCTATAGTGTGTGTGATGTTAATGATAATATCACTACCTCCCTATAGTGTGTGTGATGTTAATGATAATATCACTACCTCCGTATAGTGTGTGATGTTAATGATAATATCACTACCTCCCTATAGTGTGTGTGTGATGTTAATGATAATATCACTACCTCCCTATAGTGCGTGATGTTAGTGATAATATCACTACCTCCCTATAGTGTGTGATGTTAATGATAATATCACTACCTCCCTATAGTGTGTGATGTTAATGATAATATCACTACCTCCCTATAGTGTGTGTGTGATGTTAATGATAATATCACTACCTCCCTATAGTGTATGTGATGTTAATGATAATATCACTACCTTCCTATAGTGTGTGATGTTAATGATAATATCACTACCTCCCTATAGTGTTTGTGATGTTCATGATAATATCACTACCTCCCTATAGTATGTGTGATGTTAATGATAATATCACTACCTCCCTATAGTGTGTGTGATGTTAATGATAATATCACTACCTCCCTATAGTGTGTGTGATGTTAATGATAATATCACTGCCTCCCTATAGTGTGTGGTGTTAATGATAATATCACTACCTCCCTATAGTGTGTGATGTTAATGATAATATCACTACCTCCCTATAGTGTGTGTGATGTCAATGATAATATCACTACCTCCCTATAGTGTGTGATGTTAATGATAATATCACTACCTCCCTATAGTGTGTGATGTTAATGATAATATCACTACCTCCCTATAGTGTGTGTGATGTTAATGATAATATCACTACCTCCCTATATTGTGTGATGTTAATGATAATATCACTACCTCTCTATAGTGTGTGTGATGTTAATGATAATATCACTACCTCCCTATAGTATGTGTGATGTTAATGATAATATCACAACCTCCCGATAGTGTGTGATGTTAATGATAATATCACTACCTCCCTATAGTGTGTGATGTTAATGATAATATCACTACCTCCCTATAGTATGTGTGATGTTAATGATAATATCACTACCTCCCTATAGTGTGTGTGATGTTAATGATAATATCACAACCTCCCGATAGTGTGTGATGTTAATGATAATATCACTACCTCCCTATAGTGTGTGATGTTAATAATAATATCACTACCTCCCTATAGTATGTGTGATGTTAATGATAATATCACTACCTCCCTATAGTATGTGTGATGTAAATGATAATATCACTACCTCCCTATAGTGCGTGTGATGTTAATGATAATATCACTACCTCCCTATAGTGTGTGTGATGTTAATGATAATATCACTACCTCCCTATAGTGTGTGATGTTAATGATAATATCACTACCTCCCTATAGTGTGTGTGATGTTAATGATAATATCACTACCTCCCTATAGTGTGTGTGATGTTAATGATAATATCACTACCTCCCTAGTGTGTGTGATGTTAATGCTAATATCACTACCTCCCTATAGTGTGTGATGTTAATGATAATATCACTACCTCCCTATAGTGTGTGTGATGTTAATGATAATCTCACTACCTCCCTATAGTGTGTGATGTTAATGATAATATCACTACCTCCCTATAGTGTGTGATGTTAATGATAATATCACTACCTCCCTATAGTGTGTGATGTTAATGATAATATCACTACCTCCCTATAGTGTGTGATGTTAATGATAATATCACTACCTCCCTATAGTGTGTGTGATGTTAATGATAATATCACTACCTCCCTATAGTGTGTGTGATGTCAATGATAATATCACTACCTCCCTATAGTGTATGATGTTAATGATAATATCACTACCTCCTTATAGTGTGTGATGTTAATGATAATATCACTACCTCCCTATAGTGTGTGTGATGTTAATGATAATATCACTACCTCCCTATAGTGTGTGATGTTAATGATAATATCACTACCTCCCTATAGTGTGTGTGATGTTAATGATAATATCACTACCTCCCTATAGTGTGTGTGATGTAAATGATAATATCACTACCTCCCTATAGTGTGTGTGATGTTAATGATAATATCACTACCTCACTATAGTGTGTGATGTTAATGATAATATCACTACCTCCCTATAGTGTGTGTGATGTTAATGATAATATCACTACCTCCCTATATTGTGTGATGTTATTGATAATATCACTACCTCCTATAGTGTGTGATGTCAATGATAATATCACTACCTCCCTATAGTGTGTGTGATGTTAATGATAATATCACTACCTCCCTATAGTGTGTGTGATGTTAATGATAACATCACTACCTCCCTATAGTGTGTGTGATGTTAATGATAATATCACTACCTCCCTATAGTGTGTGTGATGTTAATGATAATATCACTACCTCCCTATAGTGTGTGTGATGTTAATGATAATATCACTACCTCCCTATAGTGTGTGATATTAATGATAATATCACTACCTCCCTATAGTGTGTGATGTTAATGATAATATCACTACCTCCCTATAATGTGTGATGTTAATGATAATATCACTACCTCCCTATAGTGTGTGATGTTAATGATAATATCACTACCTCCCTATAGTGTGTGTGATGTTAATGATAATATCACTACCTCCCTACAGTGTATGTGATGTTAATGATAATATCACTACCTCCCTATAGTGTGTGATGTTAATGATAATATCACTACCTCCCTATAGTGTGTGATGTTAATGATAATATCACTACCTCCCTATAGTGTGTGATGTTGATGATAATATCACTACCTCCCTATAGTGTGTGATGTTGATGATAATATCACTACCTCCCTATAGTGTATGTGATGTTAATGATAATATCACTACCTCCCTATAGTGTGATGATAATGATAATATCACTACCTCCCTATAGTGTGTGATGTTAATGATAATATCACTACCTCCCTATAGTATGTGTGATGTTAATGATAATATCACTACCTCCCTATAGTGTGTGATGTCAATGATAATATCACTACCTCCCTATAGTGTGTGATGTTAATGATAATATCACTACCTCCCTATAGTGTGTAATGTTAATGATAATATCACTACCTCCCTATAGTGTGTGTGAAGTTAATGATAATATCACCACCTCCCTATAGAGTGTGTGATGTTAATGATAATATCACTACCTCACTATAGTGTGTGATGTTAATGATAATATCACTACCTCCCTATAGTGTGTGTGATGTTAATGATAATATCACTACCTCCCTATAGTGTGTGTGATGTTAATGATAATATCACTACCTCCCTATAGTGTGTGTGATGTTAATGATAATATCACTACCTCACTATAGTGTGTGATGTTAATGATAATATCACTACCTCCCTATAGTGTGTGTGATGTTAATGATAATATCACTACCTCCCTATAGTGTGTGTGATGTTAATGATAATATCACTACCTCCCTATAGTGTGTGATGTTAATGATAATATCACTACCTCCCTATAGTGTGTGTGATGTTAATGATAATATCACTACCTCCCTATAGTGTGTGATGTTAATGATAATATCACTACCTCCCTATAGTGTGTGATGTTAATGATAATATCACTACCTCCCTATAGTGTGTGATGTTAATGATAATATCACTACCTCCCTATAGTGTGATGATAATGATAATATCACTACCTCCCTATAGTGTGTGATGTTAATGATAATATCACTACCTCCCTATAGTGTGTGATGTTAATGATAATATCACTACCTCCCTATAGTGTGTGATGTTAATGATAATATCACTACCTCCCTATAGTGTGATGATAATGATAATATCACTACCTCCCTATAGTGTGTGATGTTAATGATAATATCACTACCTCCCTATAGTGTGATGATAATGATAATATCACTACCTCCCTATAGTGTGTGATGTTAATGATAATATCACTACCTCCCTATAGTATGTGTGATGTTAATGATAATATCACTACCTCCCTATAGTGTGTGTGATGTTAATGATAATATCACTACCTCCCTATAGTGTGTGTGATGTTAATGATAATATCACTACATCCCTATAGTGTGTGATGTTAATGATAATATCACTACCTCCCTATAATGTGTGATGTAAATGATAATATCACTACATCCCTATAGTGTGTGTGATGTTAATGATAATATCACTACCTCCCTATAGTGTGTGATATTAATGATAATATCACTACCTCCCTATAGTGTGTGATGTTAATGATAATATCACTACCTCCCTATAATGTGTGATGTTAATGATAATATCACTACCTCCCTATAGTGTGTGATGTTAATGATAATATCACTACCTCCCTATAGTGTGTGTGATGTTAATGATAATATCACTACCTCCCTACAGTGTATGTGATGTTAATGATAATATCACTACCTCCCTATAGTGTGTGATGTTAATGATAATATCACTACCTCCCTATAGTGTGTGATGTTAATGATAATATCACTACCTCCCTATAGTGTGTGATGTTGATGATAATATCACTACCTCCCTATAGTGTGTGATGTTGATGATAATATCACTACCTCCCTATAGTGTATGTGATGTTAATGATAATATCACTACCTCCCTATAGTGTGATGATAATGATAATATCACTACCTCCCTATAGTGTGTGATGTTAATGATAATATCACTACCTCCCTATAGTATGTGTGATGTTAATGATAATATCACTACCTCCCTATAGTGTGTGATGTCAATGATAATATCACTACCTCCCTATAGTGTGTAATGTTAATGATAATATCACTACCTCCTATAGTGTGTGTGATGTTAATGATAATATCACTACCTCCCTATAGTGTGTGATGTTAATGATAATATCACTACCTCCCTATAGTGTGTGATGTTAATGATAATATCACTACCTCCCTATAGTGTGTGATGTTAATGATAATATCACTACCTCCCTATAGTGTGTGTGAAGTTAATGATAAGATCACTACCTCCATATAGTGTGTGTGAAGTTAATGATAATATCACCACCTCCCTATAGAGTGTGTGATGTTAATGATAATATCACTACCTCACTATAGTGTGTGATGTTAATGATAATATCACTACCTCCCTATAGTGTGTGTGATGTTAATGATAATATCACTACCTCCCTATAGTGTGTGTGATGTTAATGATAATATCACTACCTCCCTATAGTGTGTGTGATGTTAATGATAATATCACTACCTCACTATAGTGTGTGATGTTAATGATAATATCACTACCTCCCTATAGTGTGTGTGATGTTAATGATAATATCACTACCTCCCTATAGTGTGTGTGATGTTAATGATAATATCACTACCTCCCTATAGTGTGTGAAGTTAATGATAATATCACTACCTCCCTATAGTGTGTGTGATGTTAATGATAATATCACTACCTCCCTATAGTGTGTGATGTTAATGATAATATCACTACCTCCCTATAGTGTGTGATGTTAATGATAATATCACTACCTCCCTATAGTGTGTGATGTTAATGATAATATCACTACCTCCCTATAGTGTGATGATAATGATAATATCACTACCTCCCTATAGTGTGTGATGTTAATGATAATATCACTACCTCCCTATAGTGTGTGATGTTAATGATAATATCACTACCTCCCTATAGTGTGTGATGTTAATGATAATATCACTACCTCCCTATAGTGTGATGATAATGATAATATCACTACCTCCCTATAGTGTGTGATGTTAATGATAATATCACTACCTCCCTATAGTGTGATGATAATGATAATATCACTACCTCCCTATAGTGTGTGATGTTAATGATAATATCACTACCTCCCTATAGTATGTGTGATGTTAATGATAATATCACTACCTCCCTATAGTGTGTGATGTTAATGATAATATCACTACCTCCCTATAGTGTGTGTCATGTTAATGATAATATCACTACCTCACATAGTGTGTGTGAAGTTAATGATAATATCACTACCTCCCTATAGTATGTGTGATGTTAATGATAATATCACTACCTCCCTATAGTGTGATGATAATGATAATATCACTACCTCCCTATAGTGTGTGATGTTAATGATAATATCACTACCTCCCTATAGTGTGTGATGTTAATGATAATATCACTACCTCCCTATAGTGTGTGATGTTAATGATAATATCACTACCTCCCTATAGTGTGATGATAATGATAATATCACTACCTCCCTATAGTGTGTGATGTTAATGATAATATCACTACCTCCCTATAGTATGTGTGATGTTAATGATAATATCACTACCTCCCTATAGTGTGTGATGTTAATGATAATATCACTACCTCCCTATAGTGTGTGTCATGTTAATGATAATATCACTACCTCACATAGTGTGTGTGAAGTTAATGATAATATCACTACCTCCCTATAGTATGTGTGATGTTAATGATAATATCACTACCTCCCTATAGTGTGATGATAATGATAATATCACTACCTCCCTATAGTGTGTGATGTTAATGATAATATCACTACCTCCCTATAGTGTGTGATGTTAATGATAATATCACTACCTCCCTATAGTGTGTGATGTTAATGATAATATCACTACCTCCCTATAGTGTGATGATAATGATAATATCACTACCTCCCTATAGTGTGTGATGTTAATGATAATATCACTACCTCCCTATAGTGTGATGATAATGATAATATCACTACCTCCCTATAGTGTGTGATGTTAATGATAATATCACTACCTCCCTATAGTATGTGTGATGTTAATGATAATATGACTACCTCCCTATAGTGTGTGATGTTAATGATAATATCACTACCTCCCTATAGTGTGTGTAATGTTAATGATAATATCACTACCTCCCTATAGTGTGTGATGTTAATGATAATATCACTACCTCCCTATAGTGTGTGTGATGTTAATGATAATATCACTACATCCCTATAGTGTGTGATGTTAATGATAATATCACTACCTCCCTATAATGTGTGATGTAAATGATAATATCACTACATCCCTATAGTGTGTGTGATGTTAATGATAATATCACTACCTCCCTATAGTGTGTGATGTTAATGATAATATCACTACCTCCCTATAGTGTGTGATGTTAATAATAATATCACTACCTCCCTATAGTGTGTGATGTTAATGATAATATCACTACCTCCCTATAGTGTGTGTGATGTTAATGATAATATCACTACCTCCCTATAGTGTGTGTGATGTTAATGATAATATCACTACCTCCCTATAGTGTGTGATGTTAATGATAATATCACTATCTCCCTATAGTGTGTGTGATGTTAATGATAATATCACTACCTCCCTATAGTGTGTTGTTAATGATAATATCACTACCTCCCTATAGTGTGTGATGTTAATGATAATATCACTACCTCCCTATAGTGTGTGATGTTAATGATAATATCACTACCTCCCTATAGTGTGTGTGATGTTAATGATAATATCACTACCTCCCTATAGTGTGTGTGATGTTAATGATAATATCACTACCTCCCTATAGTGTGTGATGTTAATGATAATATCACTACCTCTCTATAGTGTGTGTGATGTTAATGATAATATCACTACCTCCCTATAGTGTGTGATGTTAATGATAATATCACTACCTCCCTATAGTGTGTGATGTTAA
>NC_047033.1:32046391-32062050 GCF_902652985.1 Pecten maximus
TGAAAATATTATCTTGAATTTTACGACAGAAGAAGCCTCTCCATACTAAATACTTGTGTAGCAGGTCGAGATCGTCACCGATTTATCAACAGTGCCAGAGGAGAGGTGCGGAATAAAACCTACTATCTGTGTAATTATCTACTTACATATTCAATTACGATTAACCGACTCAACAGATGAAAGAATACTTCGGTTTTAACGAGTTTTCTCAAAATAGACTGAACGAAATTATTGGACTAGTAAAAATGCCTTGATGCATTTAAGATCTGTGAATAGATCCAGACCTTCAAATGCTCCGATAAGAAATCTTCCCTCTTACACTATAATGTGTACGACGTATGTGAGGTTATTACGATGACGTTTCCGTGTTAAGAGGATTCCATCAGTCGGCTGATAATTCGTCCAGAATTCCGTTTTCCTCAAGATATTACAGTTTTGTTGGACATGAAGTGTAGAAGACGATCTTTCAATATAAACAATGAGGTATGAATTTAATGGCGTATAATGATATACCGCCAACACAGAATGCCCGCTATCAATCAAACTTTCATGTAGTGATGGTTTTAATATGCTATTGTTTTAATTAAGATGTGACTCATATTATTTATTGGAATCCTTCCATTTTTTTCATCATAGCAGGGCGAAATTCTAATCGCCTGTAATACCACCATAAATCTAGCCATGTCTTCACTCCACCTTACGATCGTAATCAAAAGGTTTGGGGTTACCTCTCCGACCACGTGGTTTGTCCCCTAGACCCATCGCGCGCTTCTACCCGGGCCGACAAGCGTGAATTATTTGATTAATTAAAGTTGATCTAACTTTTTTGTCGCAACTGTTCTTAATAAACTCTGAAACATTGGTCGACTGAGTTGTTTGATGACTTTGGGACGAGAAGAAAGACTTGTTTCTAGGAAACTTAATAAAAGTCTTGTTTTTCACAGACAATACCTTATCATTGTGTTTAAAATTACAATTAAACGACCACACAACTCAACTTTACACAACACCAAAAACAACACCAACACACAAGAATACAACACATTTGGGAAACGTTTTACAAGAAATAATTTGACCTTACCCCCACAACACCAACTGAACTAACACATATACAAATACAGGGAGAAATGTATTGATCATAATACGAAATACGTTATGCTTACCTGGCAGTTCTCGTCATAACTAATAAACGACCTGTGACTATTCAGTGTTCCGGAACGCGGAGAGTCCGACTTTCGATGGAAGGATGTATTAAAATAACCGCTGTCACATGTAGTATTGTACTCGTGTTATAAATTGCTGATTGACAACAGTCAATCTTGACACAATCGTGCCAACACTAAGTGATACCTGACCTATTTCTTCAAGTCAAAAACTATAATGATACCAAAACATTCATACTTTACACTATACCGATCTCTACATGTTCGAGCTTCTATTTATATTTATTACTTTCACCTGAAGATTGTGAACAAAAAATGTATTTTTTAACCCGAAAAGTTCTACCATGAATGGTCTCCACCTCTTTGTTTAGTCCGTAATTTCCTTACCCCATTTCTAGGACGATTTTTTTTATTGTTTGCTTGTGTTTTTGGTCTACGTCGTGCGTGTCATTTCCAAAAAATAAATTGTATTTGTTAATCTGTTTTGGTTTTGTTTGTGATTTGGTAAGTTAATACATTATCTGCGGTGTAGCGTCTACAAGTAACTCATTAGTGTAGAATTAAACGTTATCTCCGTAAAGGTTAATTAGTAAAATATATAACATCACTGTAGGCTAATTAATGTAACCTTACAGAGAGATAGGTATTAAAACTGTTTAATTAGGAGAGTACCTAATTAGTACGTCCATAAAAAACTTGTTAATTAGAAATGTGTTCTTCTCCTGGTATGACGTCAAACCGACACTCGTTAAAATAATTGGTTTGATGTGAGCACAGCGTCCAACGTTATCATCTAAGTAACCAGATTTATAAACTATTTGAAGTATGGTCTACACGACTCTGTTTTTTATCAGACTTTATTGATAATCCTGCACCGAAAACGATCACAACAGGACATTAACACTGTACATGGGGTATTAACACTGTACATGGGGTATTGACACTGTACATGGGGTATTAACACTGTACATGGGGTATTAACACTGTACATGGGGTATTGACACTGTACATGGGGTATTAACACTGTACATGGGGTATTAACACTGTACATGGGGTATTAACACTGTACATGGGGTATTAACACTGTACATGGGGTATTAACACTGTACATGGGGTATTAACACTGTACACAACATTAACACTGTACATGGGGTATTGACACTGTACATGGGGTATTAACACTGTACATGGGGTATTAACACTGTACATGGGGTATTAACACTGTACATGGGGTATTACACTGTACATGGGGTATTGACACTGTACATGGGGTATTGACACTGTACATGGGGCATTGACACTGTACATGGGGTATTAACACTGTACATGGGGTATTAACACTGTACATGGGGTATTAACACTGTAACACTGTACATGGGGTATTAACACTGTACACAACATTAACACTGTACATGGGGTATTGACACTGTACATGGGGTATTAACACTGTACATGGGGTATTAACACTGTACATGGGGTATTAACACTGTACATGGGGTATTACACTGTACATGGGGTATTAACACTGTACATGGGGCATTAACACTGTACATGGGGTATTGACACTGTACATGGGGTATTGACACTGTACATGGGGCATTAACACTGTACATGGGGTATTAACACTGTACATGGGGCATTAACACTGTACATGGGGCATTAACACTGTACATGGGGTATTAACACTGTACATGGGGTATATACTTATTGTATATGACAATTGTGTTCAGTTTTTTTCAGGTAGCGATATAAATTAATTGATTTACTTACTGGTATCATTTATTGAATATTTATTTTTGATCTATTTTAAACATTCGAATATGTGAAATGGTTTTATTGTCACCAGACTGGTTTGAGATGGTGATTTATCAAACAACCAAAAATAACATAAAAACATTTTTTAAATACCAGAATAATTTGGAGTGACAAGTGGGAACAAAGAATTACCCAAATAAACTTTCATCAAAACATAAAATTGATATGTATCAATTTGTCATAGAAATGTTATGAGAAAACAGGTGATCAGAAATGTATACCAAATCGTCCTCAAGCTAAAATTATTCACCAGAAAAAATTATACCAACAAGTCCTCACGTTTTCCTTCGTGATCGCCAAATAATTCACCACGACGTAAAGAGTGAAGTCACCTCATCTGTAAAATAAAAACGGACTGACACAAGAAACTATTTTCGGGTGGATGGGAGGGTAAATTACTAAATTGTGACTCCTCCGCTAACATATAAAAGGAAGTCCTGTTACATTGCCTAATAGATTAAACGGATATTGAAGTTAATTCGGAATATTAATATCCGGATCAGCACTTTTTTGCACTGGCATGAAAACATTAAAACATTAATTCTTTTTCTTGTTATTGAGATAAATTGTTTGAAAATATTATTTTACAACTAATCAACCCAGATTTGACGTAGGTTTGTATGCGGCTGTTGTCGATATCCTTTACTCTTGAGGTACAATATGTCATGGTCTTTCACTCCTTCTTTCCATAAGTCCCATGTAAATCTCAATTTGTTCATATTTCTCTGGTATTTATGAATGATTTTTTTTCATCTGCATGTCCACATTCTCTGTTATTCTTTTTTTACAGAACCTAAGTCAAGATTTGGTAAAGTATTCAAATCGGTGTGCATGTTTCTATTGTAAAACGGTGCATACTTTCAACCCTTAAAAAGTCTGTCGGCGTCTGTAGTATAAATACTTAACGAAATAGCTGTAGTCAGTGGAATGGGTTTGTTGTATAATGTCATGTAATATATCCACGCGTTTATTACAAACATAATCGTTACGGTAGTAATAGAATTTGTGTCATTTATTCTACAGTAAATAAATGTGTTTTGTGTATTATCGGAGAGCTGTAGTGTGTATGTAATAGACACAAACGTACAGATATACCGTGTATACACTTAACATTGTGTATATATTTTGTATACTTTGAGAATTGCGTACTTACTGCAAACACAGAAGTGTTTATTTACCATTTGTGTATTATCCATTTCTAATTGTAATATGTACTCAAAATTGATGTTTAAAGCTGACAATCGGGAAGTGCCGGTTGGTGAGGACTACAGGTATTATGGTCGGTCTCCGAATTTTATTTTAGAAGCATTCGGTATGTTACCCGATACATTGTATATTACCGGGTGTTCCATTGTGTCTATCCAGTCTGTATCTGTCTGTATCAACCTGACACTACTTGAGTATGGTATACATGACTGTTTTAGAGGAGTAGTCATAAAGGAGAGGACGCTCACCCTTCCGGGACGAGTGGTCGTATCCAGCCTTAACAGTCAGACGGCACATGTCATACGGGTGTAGACTATTAACCTGAGTCAAAAACTAAACACTGTTTATAACAGTATTAAATATACTGAAAGGAAAAAGAAACGAGATTTAAAATTGCACGGTTGACGAGAAATGAAATGGTGTAAAGGGTGTAAAAGATATGGAACCACTCCGACATTTGTGAAAATGTCATCCATGGACATTACAGGTTGATCCAACCTCTCCTGACGGAACACGTATTGGACGAGTTGACAAAATGATAAAACGTAGATCAAACCCTCCAATCAGCGTCGCTCAGTAGACGTTGGCATTAGACGAGGAATGGAACCCTACATCCATACACGATATGGACCGAGAATGCTATTTTAAGAGGGATACCCTTGGATCAACCTGGAATTTGACGAGGGTACCAAACGGAAATTTTCAGACGACAGAATGGTTCCCTATTTGACACCATTATCAGATCATGTCACTATTTCCCGTAGTTAACCGGACAGTTTCTAAATACGTTCCATTTATACTCTTTTATGACAACAAATGCTTGGCCTACCTGTACATTACCATACTCTCAGGAAACAACCACGGCGCAGTTTCCATTTTTATTTATTTATTTTATTTTTGTTTGTTGCTTTTAGAGAAAGAAGCTCTGAGTAGTGAATTGCACGTCACAAACTACAATAAGTTAATGTTGGGCGTTCGGTTATCAGACCTAACAACAAAAATATGAAATACCACGAGTATTACTAACATCCCTGACATCAATAATGGCGTTATACGAAGGGTATCTTTGTTAGAAGCTGAATTTCCCGGTATGTTGTAGGCATGCTGTAACACCATTATTACACAGTGGAACAGACATCTATGTAGAGTGATTCATCTCGGCACTACAGACACGGGAACAAGGACACAGAGTGTTACTGCGACGTAAATTGTTAATGCCAACTAATTATTACCTGTTACAGATCCCCTTACATTTATCAGCGAACCTAATTGCGTTAATTATGCAAATGATAAATAAATACTTGTTTGGCAGTGGTGAGAAATAGACGGACGTACTGTCAACTGTATTTGTAACATATAATCAAGCTTACTAGAGCGGCCGGAATACTGATAGATTCTACGTTACAGTAGTGGTGGGAATACTGATAGATTCTACGTTACTGTAGTGACGGGAATACTGATAGATTCTACGTTACAGTAGTGACGGGAATACTGATAGATTCTACGTTACTGTAGTGGTGGGAATACTGATAGATTCTACGTTACTGTAGTGGTGGGAATACTGATAGATTCTACGTTACAGTAGTGGTGGGAATACTGATAGATTCTACGTTACTGTAGTGGTGGGAATACTGATAGATTCTACGTTACAGTAGTGGTGGGAATACTGATAGATTCTACGTTACAGTAGTGGTGGGAATACTGATAGATTCTACGTTACTGTAGTGGTGGGAATACTGATAGATTCTACGTTACAGTAGTGACGGGAATACTGATAGATTCTACGTTACTGTAGTGGTGGGAATACTGATAGATTCTACGTTACAGTAGTGGTGGGAATACTGATAGATTCTACGTTACTGTAGTGACGGGAATACTGATAGATTCTACGTTACAGTAGTGGTGGGAATACTGATAGATTATACGTTACAGTAATGGTGGGAATACTAAATTAATACATACGTAACACATACATAGCTATCCCACTAGTTTTGTAATTCTGCTCCGTTTAAACCAGTTAGATAAAGTACCATTTCTCTTGACTTTACAATGGCAGCCAATAATTCCTGGATGTAAATCTAGAATTTACATATCACCCGACAGAGTCCCGGATGTAAATTTAGAATTTTCATATCACCCGACAGAGGCCCGGATGTAAATCTATAATTTTCATATCACCCGACAGAGTCCCGGATGTAAATTTAGAATTTACATATCACCCGACAGAGTCCCGGATGTAAATCTAGAATTTACATATCACCCGACAGAGGCCCGGATGTAAATCTATAATTTACATATCACCCGACAGAGTCCCGGATGTAAATTTAGAATTTACATATCACCCGACAGAGTCCCGGATGTAAATCTAGAATTTACATATCACCCGACAGAGGCCCGGATGTAAATCTATAATTTTCATATCACCCGACAGAGGCCCGGATGTAAGTTAAGAATTTCCATATCACCTAACAGAGGCCCGGATGTAAGTTAAGAATTTTCATATCACCTCACAGAGGCCCGGATGTACATGTAAGTTTGAAATTCCGCATCACCTAACAGAGTATAGCCAGCCTTATAGTGTGGTTATGGTGATATAACTGGTGGTTGGGGCTAGTTTTTTGCCGGTGATTTGCCGACCTACTCGTAACAAATTAAACATACACTAGACTGATACATATTATTTAAAAAACATTTGACAGGTGACGGACTGTAGAAATATATGCACTTTGAGTACTACCAGGAGTTTTTTTCCTCAGACTTGCTGTTTTTTTCCAAACACTGTGACATAATCTCTATAATTGCTTGATGTTCGGACTTGTAATACGAAAACAAGTATTTTGTCTTCCTGTAACATTCGTCCCGTGTGTAATACCCTGACACAGCTGTTTACATACCGCCTGTGGTTATATAAACACCCCAATAGAATTCTCTGATCGGTGACTACCAGGTACTATATCTAACAGATTCGACCAGCATGTCGGTAGTGGTACATCACGGTAGAAATCTCCCTGTATTATCTATGGAAGGGTGTGTATTAAGGAGGCCGTTAATCCTAGTCATGTGATCTACATACAACTAACGATGTTTCAGACTGTAACGTTATCAACATGAGATCCAAAAAGATTGAATGATAAAGTATTAATAGAAAGTGTGAGGCAGTAGGGAACAGTTAAATTTAGCTGAACTATCTTTGATGTCGATATTTCACCAACAGAATGGTCTAATCTAAGGTAACATGACGTCGTATGTGATGGTATCTTTTTAGGTAACACACATATTTTATTTCAATCTGACAATTTCGTCTAAAACCACGTCAC
This sequence comes from Pecten maximus, assembly GCF_902652985.1. Taxonomy (NCBI): domain Eukaryota; kingdom Metazoa; phylum Mollusca; class Bivalvia; order Pectinida; family Pectinidae; genus Pecten; species Pecten maximus. The sequence goes on from NC_047033.1 coordinate 32,053,893, forward strand.
AGGAACACTGCCCATGCCTTGAAAATATACCCTTGTCGTTCAAACACGAGTGATCACTACCTGCCGAGATAGGAAAGATGTGATTTTAACTCACGAGTTAGATAACTTCTACACAAGGTAACTCTGACTGAGGGTTATAGAACGGTCTAATAGTAATATAGGGCGAGCTAGATAACTTCTACACAAGGTAACTCTGACTGGTGGTTATAGGTCTAATAGTAATATAGGGCGAGCTAGATAACTTCTACACAAGGTAACTCTGACTCGTGGTTATAGGTCTAATAGTAATATAGGGCGAGCTAGATAACTTCTACACAAGGTAACTCTGACTGGTGGTTATAGGTCTAATAGTAATATAGGGCGAGCTAGATAACTTCTACACAAGGTAACTCTGACTGAGGGTTATAGAACGGTCTAATAGTAATATAGGGCGAGCTAGATAACTTCTACACAAGGTAACTCTGACTGGTGGTTATAGAACGGTCTAATAGTAATATAGGGCGAGCTAGATAACTTCTACACAAGGTAACTCTGACTCGTGGTTATAGGTCTAATAGTAATATAGGGCGAGCTAAATAACTTCTACACAAGGTAACTCTGACTGGTGGTTATAGAACGGTCTAATAGTAATATAGGGCGAGCTAGATAACTTCTACACAAGGTAACTCTGACTGAGGGTTATAGGTCTAATAGTAATATAGGGCGAGCTAGATAACTTCTACACAAGGTAACTCTGACTGAGGGTTATAGAACGGTCTAATAGTAATATAGGGCGAGCTAAATAACTTCTACACCAGGTAACTCTGACTGGTGGTTATAGGTCTAATAGTAATATAGGGCGAGCTAGATAACTTCTACACAAGGTAACTCTGACTGGTGGTTATATAACGGTCTAATAGTAATATAGGGCGAGCTAGATAACTTCTACACAAGGTAACTCTGACTGAGGGTTATAGAACGGTCTAATAGTAATATAGGACGAGCTAGATAACTTCTACACAAGGTAACTCTGACTGGTGGTTATAGGTTTAATAGTAATATAGGGCGAGCTAGATAACTTCTACACTAGGTAACTCTGACTGGTGGTTATAGGTCTAATAGTAATATAGGGCGAGCTAGATAACTTCTACACAAGGTAACTCTGACTGGTGGTTATAGAACGGTATAATAGTAATATAGGGCGAGCTAGATAACTTCTACACAAGGTAACTCTGACTGGTGGTTATAGAACGGTCAATAGTAATATAGGGCGAGCTAGATAACTTCTACACCAGGTAACTCTGACTGATGGTTATAGAACGGTCAATAGTAATATAGGGCGAGCTAGATAACTTCTACACTAGGTAACTCTGACTGGTGGTTATAGAACGGTCTAATAGTAATATAGGGCGAGCTAGATAACTTCTACACCAGGTAACTCTGACTGGTGGTTATAGAACGGTCTAATAGTAATATAGGGCGAGCTAGATAACTTCTACACCAGGTAACTCTGACTGGTGGTTATAGAAGGGTCTAATAGTAATATAGGGCGAGCTAGATAACTTCTACACAAGGTAACTCTGACTGATGGTTATAGAACGGTCTAATAGTAATATAGGGCGAGCTAGATAACTTCTACACAAGGTAACTCTGACTGAGGGTTATAGGTCTAATAGTAATATAGGGCGAGCTAGATAACTTCTACACAAGGTAACTCTGACTGGTGGTTATAGAACGGTCTAATAGTAATATAGGGCGAGCTAGATAACTTCTACACAAGGTAACTCTGACTGATGGTTATAGGTCTAATAGTAATATAGGGCGAGCTAGATAACTTCTACACAAGGTAACTCTGACTGGTGGTTATAGAACGGTCTAATAGTAATATAGGGCGAGCTAGATAACTTCTACACAAGGTAACTCTGACTGGTGGTTATAGAACGGTCTAATAGTAATATAGGGCGAGCTAGATAACTTCTACACAAGGTAACTCTGACTGGTGGTTATAGGTCTAATAGTAATATAGGGCGAGCTAGATAACTTCTACACTAGGTAACTCTGACTGGTGGTTATAGGTCTAATAGTAATATAGGGCGAGCTAGATAACTTCTACACAAGGTAACTCTGACTGATGGTTATAGGTCTAATAGTAATATAGGGCGAGCTAGATAACTTCTACACAAGGTAACTCTGACTGATGGTTATAGGTCTAATAGTAATATAGGGCGAGCTAGATAACTTCTATACTAGGTAACTCTGACTGGTGGTTATAGGTCTAATAGTAATATAGGGCGAGGTAGATAACTTCTACACAAGGTAACTCTGACTGGTGGTTATAGGTCTAATAGTAATATAGGGCGAGCTAGATAACTTCTACACAAGGTAACTCTGACTGACGGTTATAGAACGGTCTAATAGTAATATAGGGCGAGCTAGATAACTTCTACACAAGGTAACTCTGACTGGTGGTTATAGGTCTAATAGTAATATAGGGCGAGCTAGATAACTTCTACACAAGGTAACTCTGACTGGTGGTTATAGAACGGTCTAATAGTAATATAGGGCGAGCTAGATAACATCTACACAAGGTAACTCTGACTCGTGGTTATAGGTCTAATAGTAATATAGAGCGAGCTCGATAACTTCTACACAAGGTAACTCTGACTGGTGGTTGTTTGAGTTACGGCGATTTAGAAAATCCGGCTTTTTATAATTGTTATAATTGGTATTTGGCTACCGCCCGGCCGTACATCTTACTGCCCGGGCTTTCATGCGTGGTTAAATATCCCCACCGGTGAACAGAACATGTAGTGTATAGGTCAAGGAAGTGAAATCAAAAAGAATTATGAAAATATCTGAAAAATTGTTTGAGTTACGGCGATTTAGAAAATCCGGCTTTTTATAATTGTTATAATTGGTATTTGGCTACCGCCCGGCCGTACATCTTACTGCCCGGGCTTTCATGCGTGGTTAAATATCCCCACCGGTGAACAGAACATGTAGTGTATAGGTCAAGGAAGTGAAATCAAAAAGAATTATGAAAATATCTGAAAAATTGTTTGAGTTACGGCGATTTAGAAAATCCGGCTTTTTATAATTGTTATAATTGGTATTTGGCTACCGCCCGGCCGTACATCTTACTGCCCGGGCTTTCATGCGTGGTTAAATATCCCCACCGGTGAACAGAACATGTAGTGTATAGGTCAAGGAAGTGAAATCAAAAAGAATTATGAAAATATCTGAAAAATTGTTTGAGTTACGGCGATTTAGAAAATCCGGCTTTTTATAATTGTTATAATTGGTATTTGGCTACCGCCCGGCCGTACATCTTACTTCCCTGGCTTTCATGCGTGGTTAAATATCCCCACCGGTGAACAGAACATGTAGTGTATAGGTCAAGGAAGTGAAATCAAAAAGAATTATGAAAATATCTGAAAAATTGTTTGAGTTACGGCGATTTAGAAAATCCGGCTTTTTATAATTGCGTAATAGTGCGAGATCGTAGCCATAACTCCGTCAAATATTGATATTTTTTTCACCACTTTTGATCATATTTAAGGATTAAACTTCTATCTATCCATATGCAATAGAATTGATAATGTATGAATATAAATAAAAGCCCGGGCGGTCGTATAAATGCAAATAACAAGATTATGGTTCATCCCGAGCGCTAGGTTGCGAGATCGCTAATTTCACATAGCCATAGCTCTGCCAAATATTAATATTTTTTCATCATTTTTGATCATATTATTGATAAAGCTACCATCTATCCATATATCATAGTTTTAATAGTGTCTTGATATAAATAAAAGCCCGGGCGGTCGTATAATTACAAATAACAAGATTACGGCTCATCCCGAGCGCTAGGTTGCGAGATCGCTAATTTCACATAGCTATAACTCTGTGAAATATTGATATTTTTTCACAATTTTTTACTATATTATTGATAAAGCTATTATCTATCCATATATTATAGTATAGATAGTGTCTGGATATAAATAAAAGCCCGGGCGGTCGTATAAATGCAAATAACAAGATTATGACTCATCCCGAGCGCTATGTTGCGAGATCGTAGCTATAACTCTGTGAAATATTGATATTTTTTCACAATTTTTTACTATATTATTGATAAAGCTATTATCTATCCATATATTATAGTTTTGATAGTGTCTGGATATAAATAAAAGCCCGGGCGGTCGTATAAATGCAAATAACAAGATTATGACTCATCCCGAGCGCTATGTTGCGAGATCGTAGCTATAACTCTGTGGAATATTGATATTTTTTCACAATTTTTTACCATATTATTGATAAAGCTATTATCTATTCATATATTATAGTTTTAATAGTGTCTGGATATAAATAAAAGCCCGGGCGGTCGTATAAATGCATATAACAAGATTATGACTCATCCCGAGCGCTATGTTGCGAGATCGTAGCTATAACTCTGTGGAATATTGATATTTTTTCACAATTTTTTACCATATTATTGATAAAGCTATTATCTATTCATATATTATAGTTTTAATAGTGTCTGGATATAAATAAAAGCCCGGGTGGTCGTATAAATGCATATAACAAGATTATGGTTCATCCCGAGCGCTAGGTTACGAGATCGCTAATTTCACATAAGTATAACTCTGTCAAATATTGATATATTTTCACCATTTTTTTTATCATATTATTGATTAAGCTACCATCTATCGATATATAATAGGTTAAAAAGTGTTTGGATATAAATAAAAGCCCGGGCGGTCAATATATATTCCCCGGGCAGTACCGGGCAGCACCGGGCAGTACCGGGCGGTACCGGGCAGCACCGGGCTGTAATTAGTAGGACCGCTGACTGATGGTTATAGAACGATAGGGCGAGCTAGATAACACCTCTTATTCATACAATAAATGTAGATACACAAACCGTAATCCCCTACTACGTGTTACGATTTAAATTATTGCTTAATGTTAAAAATTAACTGCACACCATTATCAGTTGATTATCACATCACAATTAATTTTGTACCCTGGATAACTCCTCGTTAGCATGAAACTTATATATTGTAATGAATGGCGTCACAGTGTGTATCGCTAGTAAACTTTGTTCGTATTAACCCTGGTTTCATAATAAAGATTCATGTATTCTTGCTGTTGTAGTATGACATGCATAGTGAAAAATGCACATTTCATTTGCATATTTGTATAAATGTGTATATTTCAAAATCTACCATCAACTCAGAAAATTACAATCTGCCGGCCGAGAATCTGCACAAATTGTTGGCATGGTACGTATGTACATCACTGTTATGTAAATAGTTTTCATGAGAGAACTGTAATATACTTAAATAGCCTTTAGGTATTGTAATCGGCATATATCAAATAAGAAGCATGTTTAAAAGTTCATCATAAAATTCTGTACATTTCGAATTCGATATCTGAGAATTTTTCCAAAAGAAATTTGCTATTTGTGTTGATACGACTGTTGCCATGGACACATAAAAACATAGAATAATTCTATTAACTTTGTTGCCATAAACATCGATACGTATTTGTCCAACCTTGTTGCCAGAATGATGCAAACAAGAATTATAACTGAGAAAATGAATAAATTAACCCGAATTCCGATGTGCATATAAATTATTTTAGGGACAATTTTTAAAGCCTATTTACATATTTACCGATGTTACCTTAACACCGCCTAGTCTGTCGATGTTTTCGGATATTTTAAAACTTAAACATAAAATTCTCTCAGATATACCGCATACTTTGGATGATTTTAAATATGTTTATTAATTCATACAAGTCGTGAACAGATTTGTATTTTTTAAGTCACCATTTAGAGGTTTCACTTCGCTAAATTTTATATCAATGCTAATTATGCTCCAGGTATCCAACATGCGATTGGCCTAAAAGTGCACATGACCCCAAAAGTTAGATATGCCCTCGAAGACGATCTCATAGCCTTAATTTGCAGGAATAGTTTCTGAGTCAGAAACAACTTAGATATGAGATTATCAGGAGGAAGTGAGTGGGGCTGTTCTATTAGATCTACATGATAGGCATCACGGAGGCCTACATTAAGATTCTGAAAATATAACGTTAAATGAAATTTTCAACAAAAAAACAGAGTGAAAATGTCTAATTTACGTTCCAGAATGATTTTTGAGTTTGTATATGTTCACAATTTATTGCTTTAAATTTGCCCATTTTCAATCAAAATCTATTCGTAATCATAACTGTCCGATTCCATGAATTACATTTCTTAACATGTCAATACAAACGGGTATTTGGGGTCAATAAATATTATCAAAAATGAAAGGTAGGTGTTATGTCAATCCCGATTTGATTTTATCTGCACCAAAATCTTAGCGACACCAAACGGTGTCGGATAATTCTATTCTTTTGTATAGCAGGGCGCTCAGGCCGTTCACCAGACATGGTGTCCGGGGCAGTGGAAACCCCAAAAGTTGACTTTGTTGAGTGACGTCAGACGGCTAAGGACAAGGTAATTCGTTTTGTTGTCGAGTCTGACTAATCAGCTGATTGTGAAGGGGGTTATGATTAGTTCAGATCCAATCAGAACACGCGTTGCAAACGAATCGTATTATAAACGGGTAGGAAATATGGAATGAACACAACGTAAACAGTGGTGACTATTCCAACAGTTGTTATAATGGTGTTGTGTTAACCGTGCATGTCGCTAGACGGCGTTAGATTGAGTCATATTGAGCCAGGCGGCGTTCCATTGAACCTGATTGAGTCACTCGACGTTCTATTGTGCCGGATTGAGCCAGGCGACGTAAGATTTGATCCTGATCGAATCACGGCGTTCTATTGAACATGGTTCTGCCAGGCGGCGTTCGATTGAGTCATATTGGGCCAAGCGGCGTTCGATTGAGCCCGACTGAGTCACAAGTCGTTCAGTTGAGATCGATTGAGTCACTCGATTGCGCCAGATTGAGCCAGGCGGCCTTTGATCGAGTCTGATTGAATCACACGGCGTTCGATCGAGTCATATTTGGGTAGACGGCGATTGATTAAACCTGATTGAGCTAGAGGCGTTAGATTGAGCTAGATTAAGTCACACGTCGTTCAGTTGAGATCGATTGAGTCAAACGGCGTTCGATTGAGCCAGATTGAGCATACAACCCTCAGGGACACAAATATCACGGACACAACACTCACGGACACAACCCTCACGGACACAACCCTCAGGGACACAAATATCACGGACACAACCCTCACGGACACAACCCTCACGGACACAAATATCACGGATACAACCCTCACGGACACAAATATCACGGACACAACCCTCACGGATACAACCCTCACGGACACAACCCTCAGGGACACAAATATCACGGACATAACTATCACGGATACAAACCTCACGGACACAAATATCACGGAATACAACCCTCACGAACACAAATATCACGGACACAACCCTCACGGACATAAATATCACGGACACATACCGTAACACACATACGTCTGCATATTTTAGGGAAGAAAAAAGGAGTCGACTTTATAGTTAATTGAAAGAACCTGCATAAACACTCTTCCAATTGTTCTGAATACATTCCAGCCATGCCTGTATGTTACAAGTATTATATATGACAACGAACAGGCAAAGTTTCAAATAACACGCTTGGGAATTTAACTATTGTTGGCAGAATACTAGATTATATATACAATAAAAATTGGATACTGATAAAAAACCGTGAATACTCGTACCTGTACCTCGACACGCCAAACCTGTAGCATATGCCTTCTCTCGTTAGAAACTCACAGATCGTATATTTTCGAAACCTTGAACTATCGGTTTTGTAACCCTGTCTTTACGATCTCCCCAAGTTTGTTTTTTTGTTTTGTGTGTGTTTCTTTATTCTATTTTTTTTAAACTACTTTAAAGCAGAATCCGTGCCTTATGACGAGAAAGACCGTGTAACATTTGCTACCTAATCACTAGGTATTAGTTGTGTACCAACTTTCGACTGAATGCCGTCAGTTGTAATCCGCCGTAAGCCGCTATATTTACGTGATATACTAGCCAAAGTTGGTGCCAGGCGTACTTTTCATTTCCCCACTAAGTTCTGCCAGTATTTGTCGACTTCAATCATAGATACCCGTAGCTCACTCGCAGTGGAACAGAAATCCCCGGTGCTACCAGAAACCTTTG